>NW_007728505.1:33251-113665 GCF_000696425.1 Galeopterus variegatus
GTCCCCTTCAAAACTCATGTGGAAATTTGATCCCCAATGTGGCAGTGTTGGAAACTGATTGCGTCGCGGAGGTGGATCCCTCATGAATGGATTAAAGCTCTCCCTGGGGGAGGGGGGAGTAATGAGTGAGTTCTCGCTCTATTAGTTCCCATGAGAGCTTGTTGTTTCTAGGACCCTGGCACCTCCTCTCTCTCTCTTGCTTCCTCTCGCCATGTGATCGCTTGTACCCACCAGCTGTCTACCACTTTCTGCCATGAGTAGAAGCAGCCTGAAGCCCATGCCAGATGCAGCTCTCCCAGAATCATGAGCCAAATAAACCTCTGTTCTTTATAAATTACCCAGTCTTAAGTATTTCTGTTATAGCAACACAAAATGGACTAATACAGAGCTCCTCCCTTTGGGCCCTGGCCCCTCTGTCTCAGACTCCTTACAACAACCCTCACCCAGAAACTTCAAATATCCAGGCTCTCAGCACCTCAGGAAAGCTGCTCATGGGGGATGCAGCACCACAGCCCACTGCTTGCCTCTCTGGCTGGGCCCTCAGGGCCTACCTTTCCACTTGGCTTTGATCAGCTGCCTCACCCCTTGCAAACCTTCTCCAGACTTCTTGTAACCACCAGCCAAAAGCTCAGAACTGCCCTCAGCAGCTTTATCACTAAGCAAAGGGAAGGCCTGGAGTCCTGTGGCCTTCATCTGCCTCCCCGACCCTCCCACTTGCCCATCGACTGGGCCTGCCTCTCTCCCAAGGCCTGGCCCTGGACCCCTCTCCACCTCTCCAGGACTTGGCCTCTTCAGTCTTCTCCTTCAGTCCAGAAATCCTCAGCCCCTCCTTCTCTAGGGGACTTCCCCTTGGGCTGCTAATGGTTCACCCCTTCTTCTTTCCCTCTGGGGCCACACAGTGCCCCTTCCCCCCACCTCCAGCATGGCTGAGCTGAGCTCACTGCACTTCCCCTTGGGCTGCTAATGGGTCACCCCTTCTTCTTCCCCTCTGGGGCCACACAGTGCCCCTTCCCCCCACCTCCAGCATGGCTGAGCTGAGCTCACTGCTGGCCTTGCTAAGTCCACAGGATACTGCTCAGGCCTTCAACATGTCACCTGTAGGTGGCATTTGACATCATCACCCATGCTGTCTGTTGAGACTCTTCCCTTGGCTTCCAGGGCAGTGATTTTTCCTAATCTCTCTCTGTCCGTGCCCCTGGCCTTTCCTTCATCCTCCTCCACTTGCTCTCTCCCTGTGCCTGCCCCTTACATGACAACTTTCCCCAAAGTTCTGGGTTAACCTTATTCTTTTTTGAGCCTCTTCTCTCCACAACACCAAATACTGGGGACTCCCCCACCTGTCCTATCCCCAGCCCCCCACTTTCCCCTAATTCAGGCTTCCTAAACTAGCCGTTCCATCTGGAAGTTCCAGAAGAGCCTCAGAATCTCAGGGAGATGCCTTTTGAATAAAAGCATGTTAAGACGTTTGCATTTAGAAAACAAACCAACAAGTGTGTTCACATTGCAAACAACACACTGTAGAGCTCAGCAAAACCTTGGCGGGGGGGTTGCAGAGCATCTGTCCCTCCTGAGCATCCATGGTGCCTAATCACATGGCATGGGGTGCCTCCTACACTACACAAGTGGATCATCAGAATTCCTGGCAGGGTGTGAGATCTCTGCATGTGTCAAGAGGAAACCTGGATTTAACACATTGAGAAACCACAATGGAGAGAAGGACCGTATCTGTCAGGGAGCCAGCAGAAACAAAGCCCCACCATACCAGATAGCTTGGGCAAAGCTCAGTGGTCCAACTCTTTACAGTGGTGGAATTTGGGACATGCTACAGTAAGAAATAGAAGACAGGGGAGCACGCAATTACAAGATCCACAGTGGGCAGCCAGGCCAGAAATGTGGTCTTCTCCGAGGGACACAGCCAGTCCATGCCACCAGCAGGGAGACACCGGGAGAGACATTCTGTACAACTTCATTCTCCTAGTAGTGGCCAGTGCCTCAGCCCAACTGGAAGATGTTGATGTCATCCATTCAGGTCAACTCCAGTGTCCCAGAGCAGGGTGCAGGGGGATAGAGAGCGGGTCAGGAGGGGCAAATAGAAAATGTTGGGCACAGAGACATTGCTGAGAAAATGCCCTAAAGAAGACAACAGGAAGAAACAGAAGAAAGACTGCACTAATTCTCTTGTAACGTGAAAGAAAGGCTGAGGACCTTCACTGACACTGTAATAGAGACTGGAGGGAAGCAGAACTGGGAGGACCCAGTGGCATTCCTGGAGCCTTTGTCTCTTCCCCATATTCGCCCTCCTTTTGTATTATCTGGAATGATTGCCAACCAGATCTTCATGAAAGAGAGCCTGTGTGCTTGTACCAAGTTGGGAAAGCCAAGGGCAAGGTAGGGGTGGGCAGGACAAGGCTGCCTTCCTCCTGTCTCAATGTGTCCCAATCCTGTCTGACCAGTGCCACCCCGCCGAGTGAGAAAAACCGGAAGAGGCATGGGGTAAAGATGAAAGGTTCCCAGGGTCTGGGTTCTAAGGAGGAAGAAATCTGAGACAGAAAGAAGATGTGTCAACAACTTGGATGGATAAGA
The DNA here is from genome assembly GCF_000696425.1 of Galeopterus variegatus. Lineage (NCBI taxonomy): Eukaryota > Metazoa > Chordata > Mammalia > Dermoptera > Cynocephalidae > Galeopterus > Galeopterus variegatus. Next base: position 35,835 of record NW_007728505.1, read on the forward strand.
GAAATGGATCACCAAAAGCAAAACTCCAACGCAAAACTGACATACATGTTCCTGAGTGGAGAACTGTTACCAGTAGGGTGGTCTGAGGAGCCATGCTGACAGTTTATTTAATGCTGTTTTTAAATGAGGAGATGGGGTACACAAAAGAGAATAATGGCACTCAACTGTGGGTAGTTAAATTCCCAACCACAGGGAGAGAGGCTGCAGAAGACACAGCCCAGGGAAGTAAATGACAGCTTGGAACTTGGGGTGACAAGTGCAATCGGGTGTGTGTGTGGGGGGGAAGCCTTGCATCCAGTGTGGCCCTGGGATAAGGACAAGGATCTGGGCAACCCCTGAGCCCATGAGGCCAGTGAAAGAATGCAACCACCAACTGAAAACAAGATAGAACCTCATCTGACCCTTGACACAAAGCAAGGTGTTTCCGCACCTGAAATCGACTTGCTCTGTTCACTCCATTATTGGGTTTCAGGGCTTTTTCTAATCCAGAGAAGGGTGCCAGGGAGCCTGGCGGTTCTGGAAAGAAGAGGGCTGAAATGGGCTGTGTTTAGCATCTATCCAGCCTTTAAGGCTATGTCAGCAGAGATCATGAATCAGCCCATGAAACCCAATAATATCAGGGCTGGGACACCCCTTGGGCTGTAGGGGCCCATTGAAGAAAGCAGGTAAGCTCTTCTCTCTGGAGAGTTTTCTGTGCTAAAAATAAATTTGAAATAGGTTTAGATACATCAAGAGTAAGGGAGAGGAGTGCTGGGAGCCCAGGCCCGGAGTCAGCATTGAGGGGCCTGGTCCTGTGCTTGCCCACAAGCCCTCTGCAGTAGAAAGCTTAATTGTGGCATTTCTCACATTTGAGGCCACTGTGGAGTGCACACAGCATTGTCATCTGTGAGCTCCTTCTGTGTATGGTGAATGAAAGGCAGGTGAGGAGATTTGGTCTGTAAGAAACCAGGATGGTTTCCAAGCAACTGTCGGCCTGACGGTCTCAGCAGAAAGCAGAGCTTGGTCTGACCTGAGCCCAAGGCTGGGGAATTGGCCTTGACCCAGGCCAAGCCCAGAGTGGTGGGCAGGGAGGGGTGGTCAGGCAAGAAGTTGTCCCACACTTCCAGTTCATGTCCAAGCCCCAGGCTGCCGAGAGAAGCCAGCAGTGCTGTTTGAGAGGCCCTTCTGAGACCACAGCTGCACAGAGGCCACCGGCAAGCACGCAGGAGCACACTGATAAGAGGAGGGAGGAGAAGGTAAGGGAGCCTGCTTTACATGCCAAGTGTCCTCACTTCCTCCCCCCAGGAGCTTCCCTCAGGGTTAACTGCAGCTGAGGCTGAGTCCCACCTACCAAACCCAGAAGCAGAGCCACTTCCAGAACTTTGTTTTCCACCCTTCCACCTTGGGCCCTCTTCTAAGCAGTTTCAAGCTTTTCTTCCTCCTGTACTTTCCCCTAGAATGATCGAGTGCTACTCCCAGGGGCCCCTGCAGGCTGCAAGGGTAGCCCTTCCTTCCAAGCACTCTGCTTCTTTCCCAGCCCTCTTTACCTTGCTCGGCCTCACCTTCAGTTCAATGTCTTGCCCCTTCCTTGTCAATTGCAGCTGGTTTTGATTTCTTTCTTCAGAAGCAGCAGTGGCTGAGACAGGAGAAGAAAGGGCACCACCTGGTTACCTGCTTGTGGGCTGATGAGGTCATCACCTGTCCTCCTGGGCATCCCAAAGACTTTTGAGGACAAAAAGAGGAAAAAGACATCTAATAGGGACTTGTTCTGTGACCTCCTCTCTCCCCACTGGCTCCTGCCTCCAGCTTTTCCAGAAAGACCATTCCAGACTCAGAGTAGTCCACCATTAGGGCAGAGCCTTCTTGGCTTTTTGGAGAGCTAAAGGCTCCAGGCCATCCTGCCTGTAGCTTCATTTGGAATCTAAAAAGGCACAACTTGATTGCTACTGTCATGCAGATAGGGGACCCAGCACACCCACTCCCCAAAGGATGGGGAATGAAGACCAGGATGCTCAAGTCAAATGACAAGGTCAGCATTGTAGTGAATGGCAGAGTAACAGCAGATGAGCCTAGAAATTGGGGTTCCATCAGAAGATAGAATACAGGAGACATTCAGGGTGTTGAGGTGGAAGGAAAGGTGTCCTTCCTGAGATCCACAGGTACACCCAGGCCACCAGGCCACCACTCTCTACCTCCCTTCAGGCCCTCTGAACCACTGGCCCTACCACTGCTCCCTGGACCTCTTCTTCCCCATGCTTCAAGTTGGCCTGAGGACAGGAAGGAGCCATCTGGGAGACCTTTTCTGGCTAATAGGATCCCATGGACATGATGGAATCAGGTGGGTCTGGTGGTCACCCTGTCATAGCCCTCTTTTCTCTTGGGGTTGTATTTTCCCCCTATGTACAACTGTCATCCAGTCCTGCCTCCTTTGTGTGCATCCACCCCCTCTCTCAGGAGTGTCTTTTTGCTTCTCCTCTGTTTTCATCCACGTCAATCTCCTCCTGGATCCCTCTCTCTCCTGCCACTGTATCTGTTCTGATTCCTCCTCTCTGGCCTTCTTGTTTCTCTCCACTTTCACACAGTGGGCAAGGCTCTAAATCTGGAGCTGGTCACAGAGAAGAGTGCCATGATCCTGGGGATAGGTCCTCCTCCTCTGTCCCCTCCCGTGGCTCCACATCTTTCTGTGAGACTCCAGTGGATTGGGAAGGCAGCCACTGCAGCGAGGAAGTTGCCTGGTGTCTCTTGCCTCGCCTCGAGCCTGCCTTTCCCTGCTATTGGCTCCCCTTACAACTCTTCTAAAAGAGAGAGGCTGCTCTTCTCCCCATCCATCCCAGGCCCTCCAAACCTCAGGCCAGGCCTCAAGGTCAGTGCCCTCCTGGCTTCTTGCCTCTTCTTCTTGACCATTCTAATCCCTTCCTCAGTGACATTCCTCTTCCTCTTGGAGCCCCCCACAAACTGCCATGCCACATGACCCTCTTCTTCCCATCTTCATCTATCAACAACCCAGTGGACTTCCACATTCAGCTCCCCATGAGGGCTTAGAAGAATGCCTGGCACATAGTAGGTGCTCAATAAATATTTGTTGAATGAATGAATCAAGAAGTCTGGCCTTAGACTCACAGATTTTTATCTCTGCCCCAATACTGTCCCACCTAGACAATTTTAACAACCCCCAAGGACCACTGTTCCTCCTCTCCACTTCTGCAACCCATCCCTCCCACCCACACCAGGCATCACCTAGTGGCCCCATCTTGGTTTTCCACAATTCCCTTCTCTGGAAATGCTTCTGTCGCTCATCCCAATTTAAAGCTCTCTGGTTCCATATTACGGTCTTTCTAACTCATGGTCAACCCATTTAAAACCCTTGATCTCCTGCCCTTTACACTGGGCTTGCCTTGCTGGTTGCCAGCCTTGGAACAATGGCCTTTCATTGTTTGAGTCTTGCACTTTAGCTTTGCTGAGAGAAAAATGCAGAACTGCCAGTTGGTTCCACTATGAATATATGATTAACAATGCACTGGGCCCTCCTCTGCTGTTACCTAGCAGTCAGTTTGCTATCTCCTGCTGGCCCTTTTTTCCCCTCCCAGAGTTTATGATTACCCTCAAACACTTATCCCCATCCCTAGCACTCTCCCTTTCAGTTAGTGATATCCTCTCTCAGTTCACAGACAAAAATCTGGTCCATCAGCTGTGAACTCCCTCCCACCCTAAGTCTTCTGTCAATCCCCCTCTGCTGACTCCAGTATTATGCTTCTCACTGTTTCTTAGGGCAATTCCTCTGCCTGAGCTGGGGACCCGCAGGTCTTTTTCTCACCCCAGACTGGCCCTCCGGCCCAGTATTCCTCTCCCCAGTCTCCTGTGGAATTACATCCACCCTCACCCCCTCCCCTCAGCCCACTTCCCATTAGATTTAAACCTTCCCTCCACCACATTTCTTCCCTAAGCTAGCATCTTCTTTCAAAAGTGCCATGTACTAGGAAACTTCTGGAAGGATCTTTAGAGTCTGTAGAGGACTTGCTCACCCCTCCCATCCATTCTGCCCCATGTAACTGGCCTCTGCTCCCACCAGTCCAATGAATCTGAGCTACCAGAGGGCAAGATTCCCTCTTCATTGCCACATCCTACAACCTTTCCTTTTCCTTTTTACTGCAGAATAAATACATGCTTATTTGAACAACACTAACCAGAGAGTCAGTGCAAGTCACTCTTACTCTACCCTGAATCCCACTCTCCAGAGGAAATAGTGGTAAAGGCAGAGTATGGATCCTTCCAGATTTTTTCTATGCACAAACATAACGAAGTTTTATGCACACAAATAGAAGTTTCTTTTCAAAACATAAACAGGATCCTAGTACCCACACTGTTCTGTAGCTTTTCTTTTTTATCAACGTATTACCACATCAGATCAATACATATATCCCATCACACTCTTTGTGAGCTGAGTTGTATCCCATTATATGGATGTGCCATGAATTTAGCCACTTCCCAGTTAATGATCACTGAAGCGGTTTCTAATTTTTTAACATTGCAGTGTTGCCACTGCCACAACTATCCTTGCATGTGTATTCTGACGTTACATGAGTATTTAGGTTGGAGATATTCCCAAAAGTGGAACCGCTTTTTATATTTAAATATTTGATAGTCTTGAACAGCCCTCCAAACAGGCTGCACCCCACTCCCATGGCCGCCCACAGCACAGGAGGCTGCCTCTGCCCACACCTGGGCTGGCACCTGATAACCATGGCATCCCTCATGGCAACTGCAGCTACCGATGGCCCACCCCCAACTTCTGCCTTCAGTCTCTGCTCCTCCTCAGTGTCACAGACATACCTCTCTGGAGTACTTCTTATCTCTTTTTCTCACACCTTCTTCCCTCCATATACCACCCAATACTGGCCTGTCTTTATCTGCCACCCCTCGAATGTTGTTTCTGGTTCCTCTATCACCTTATGCTCATGGCCAGCAGAGAGGTCCTAAAACCCCCCACAGCCCAGCCCCTCTCTTCCCCGTGTGCCTGGTGGAGCAAGGCAGCCAAGCAATTCGAGCAAATGCCCAGTGAATGAGGGCTGCACAGGAGAGTGTGAGGCAAAGGAGAACTCACACCAACCCTTTCATTCATGCACTCTACAAATATTTATTGAGTACCTATTAAGTGCCAGAGAGGCTGGGGTAGATGGTGAAACAGGTCAGGTCAGTCTCAGAGGGGAGAGAGACAGTCAGATAATCACACAAATCAGTGCATGGTTTCAAACTGTGCTAAGTGCCACAAGGGAGGGGCTCGTGGACATGTCCCTGACAGCTGCCTGGCCCACGGGGTCATGGAAAGTGCTCCCCAGGGAATGGCACTGGAACTGAGAGCTGAATGATGAGTGGGCTTTGACCAGAAGCAGCAGGCAGGAAAGAGCTCTCCACATTAGAACACAAGGCCTGGGCCAGAGGGGAGTGAGGGACATTCCAGAGACCTCAAGAAGACAGGATGAAGTTCGATACTTAGCTGAGGGCTTGGGAAGCCTTGGGGTGGATGGGCAAGCAGTGGGGGAGATGAGACATGAGTTTTGTGAGATTTCTGCTCTTGTCTTTGCTTGCATTTCTAGCCACAGGAAATAACAGGCAAACACTCATGTACTCCCCTGCCCCCTGCTTGCCCCTTTGAAACCAAAGGCCCTCGGGTTTAGGGTGTACTGATGGGGAGAAGCAGGATGAAGAAGGCTTTACCCTGCCTTTCACTGGAAACCCTGGTTACATCCCCACACTCTGCCTTTGCAGATGGAATGCTTACCCTTGGCTGGACTCTCAAAAGCTTCCTACAAGTCATTGGAGAGAGAAAGTTAGCATCTGGGCCATAGCAAGGGTGGGTGGGCTGGGTGGGGAGCAGTTTTGGCTTTTGACCAATCTACTCCTCTGTTCTGCCTAGGCTGCCTCTGGCTTCCAGAGTCATGTCCTCCCACATCTGGGGATCAGTGCCAGCCAATGCTTTCTCAATGGATGCACGGGGAGTTCTACTTTTTCATTCGCTGGTGTTTTCTGCTCTTGGAGGCTGGGCACCTCTCACTAGAGGCTAAGAAATGCTGATCCTTTTGGATAAAACAAAGCCACTTAACTTGGCCATTGGCCACTGCCTCTACCATCCATCTAACTTAAATCCCTCCACATTGTGGCCTAACCACCAGCTGTCCTATCTGGCTATTCTGAGGCTTCCATGGGCCCCATCCTAAACAGCAGAATAGGTGACATAGGGTCTGGAGCCCCACCCCAGCCATCCCTCAGTCTTCCAGTCAAGAACACCCACTCTCTGCCCAGTGCAGGGAAGCCATGCTGACCTCCATCCAAGAGATTCCCTCCTTGCCTCCCTAGGAAGGATGCCCTATCCTCTGTCCCCCCCACCTCCACTGAAGTTTGAAATATGTTAGGTGGTTCTTCTCTTCATAGCACTTAGCCAATTCTTTGTATAGATGCCTCAAGCTTAACCCTTTCAACACAAGAAATGCCAAGGCCCAGCATACTTCCCTGGCCATCTCACCCCTTGTATGCAGCCTGAGGCCCATGGTGTGGAGGCTTACAGTTTTCCAAAAGTGATGCCAACCAGCTCCCACCCGCACGCCACAGCAGCCCTGCAAACATTAGTGAGCCCACTGGGATGTCACCTGAGTTCACCCTTGTGCCCATCCACACTGATTACCAACCACTAAGTCTTCCTTCAGAAGCCCAAGGCAGTGGGAGAGGGGTAGGTCTCTAACTTTAGTCTCGTAGTGAAGAGGGGGATCCCTAGGAGAAGCACCTACTTGAGATACCGACCCTTCTCAATTTTGGTTCTGAAAATGTGAACTAAGAGCCCAGCAGCACTCTCACATCTCTACCTAAGAGACCTCTAGATAGTTCCATTCTATTTCAAAGACCTCTGATCAGAAGAAAATGAGTATCGCAATAACATCAAGCCAGGCCCTTTAGGAGATCAAAGCTTTTAGGAATTAAACACTCAGTTAATTCACAGAGAAAATGATGTGTGGATAATTTCTGGACTCCCTTTACCTGGGCCAACACATGGCTCCCACTAGAACTCTCCCATCTGGTGCTTCGGCCCCCAGCCAGGAGGTGCTGTCCCAGCCTAGACTGGGATCTGGCTCAGGGTCCAAATGGGCTAAAGTGCCAACGGAGGCAGTACTCAGCTCTCTCGGTTCACCATCATCATCTCGGTTCAACATTGGGACTCTCTTCTGCCTGAAGGAAGGTGCAACCTCTCAAATGCAGCACCCACAAATGGGTAAGGGTCAGGCCACCCCCAGCAGCCTCTCTAATCTGGTTCTTAAGAAACTTCCAAAATTAGAGTAGACATCAGAGGGTATAAGGTACTTTTCCTGTGCATCTTCTCATTTCCCAGTTAGTCTCAGGGAGCTGCAGACTATTCACCTAGAGAAGATAATATGAACTATCTTCCTAGTAAAAAAACAAAAAAACAAAAAACAAAGCCACTTAACTTGGCCATTGGAAACAGGAGGAACTGGCCCCTCCCCACCTACTCCATGGAAACAGGAACTGTCCTAGAGAAGTTAGCCATCCACTCTGTCCAGGAAGGGAAATACAAAGCCCCTTGGTTGAGTCTCCAGAAGCCCTTCTCTTTCCAAAGTTGAAAGCAATGATGATCTGCTAAAGAAGCTGCAACTCCAAAGGAAACTGCAGAGAAAAGGAAGCAAGGAGCTTGAAACCCCTGGAAAGCCAAGTGGGGAGGAGGATGTTTAAGGACGGAGAAAGGGCTACCTCCTAGGGGATAGTCTAAGATCTTCCAATCACTGACACCTAACTTCTGTCCATTATCAGATGTGTGTGCATCCCTCTGTGAGGGTTCAGGGTGTGTGTGCTATGTTACAGGGTGGGTTGAGGAGGGGCTGCCTTCCACCGCTTGTAGTTCTAGGAATCCATGGTCACCCTTATCATGGCTGTGGGCCACTATCTTTGAGGGCACTGCTGTGCTGCCTGCTGGGGACAGGAGTAGGTTGAGGGGTGTAGCTTGTGACAAGGAACAGAGGGAAACACTGTCGGTACCTTTCCTACTATGTCTGGGCATGTGTCTTAGTGTGCATTTCTCGGCCGAAAGGCATTTCAGTGCATTTTTAAGCTGCCATCCCTTCCTCCCAAGCTTCCTAATTAATATCTACTATGTGAATTATTTATGAAGAGTAGTGAGCAGAGATCCTTTGCTAATCAATTTATTTTAACAGATTTACATATTTACTACAAACCAAACTGGAGATTTACCTGCCACTGGAAGCCTGTGCTCCTCCAAGCCAGTGTTGCAGATATTTCCAGCTCTCCCCAAGCTTGCTGCCTGCTCTTTAATTGAATCATAATTGATTATACATATTTTGGGGCTTCGGTGTTGACATATGTTGATCAAATCAATATTACTAGTATGTATATTGTTACAAATTGTGCTTATTATGTCCCTTTTCCAATCTCTCCCTATTGCTGCCTGCTCTTTAGCCCCACCCCATCCTGGCCAAGGTGTGTCCTTCTATTGGTATTCTAATTTGACCTGGATAGTCTAATTTGTTCTGGAGAACAAATTGTTATCTGTCCTCTCTCCAACCAGAAAAGACTTGGGTTGCACTAATTCGGTGAGATCTGAGCATGACATTCCAGTCTCTGAGCCACATTTGTCTGGGCTATGCCATTAAAATATTCCTGGAATTTGAGACATTTTAAATCAACAAGGGCCACAGGACTAAATGACTCCATCTCTGCCTCTCCCAGTGGCTCTTCTCATTGGGTAGTCAGTCAGGGAGAGCTTTGTGGAGCACTTGCCATGGCAGTCCTAGGTCCATAGCAAACTCGATAGCCGGCCTTCAAAGTGCAGGGCAGATTAAAACACATTGGGTAGTGGGAGCGGGGGACAGTAAATGACCCAAACCGGCAAAGGCCTCACTCTCCATGAGAAACTACTGTCCAGGCGATAGCCGGCCTTCAAAGTGCAGGGCAGATTAAAACACATTGGGTAGTGGGAGCAGGGGACAGTAAATGACCCAAACCGGCAAAGGCCTCACTCTCCATGAGAAACTACTGTCCAGGAGATGGCCAAGCCTGCATCCTTGTGTTTTTCTGCCCAACCAGGGTGAAGAAGGGAAAGGTGAGCTCTGCCCCTAGGAACCTCCTGTTCCCTGCCCTCTGCCGGCACTCACCTCACGGCCACCCTGGGCTCTGGAACTGCACCCAGCAGGAGAGAAACTGAGACGCTTTTGGAAGTCCACAAGGATTCCCACACTCACCAGAGCCCAATTTTATCTGCCAATAGGTGCTGTCTGAGCTCAGTGGATCTGCACAGCAGGGAGATGGCCTAAAGGACAGACTAGGGGGCAAGAGAAGGTACACAGATCACATCAGGTGAGCTGCCTCTCTGCCCATTACTGCTCTCTCCAGCTCCCTGACACCAATCCCATCCGGGACCATGGTCCAGAACACTCTGGTGGTTCTGCAGTCTGAGGTTCTGTAGTCTCCTGCGAGTCCATCTTTACTTGGGAGGCTGGGGGAGGAGGTGGCCAAGAGAAGGTTTGTTTTTGCTTTTGCTGGACCCTCGGGATATCACTCTTTAGGTGAATTTCTCAGTCTTGTATTTGTGGATAAGGTTCATCTGGGGGCCCCACTGAATATTGATTAGAGACATGTATCCAAAGAAGGAGGAAAATGGCAATAACTGGCTGGAGAGGTGGGTTTGCCACCTGTGGGATGAGGCCTGGGAGGGTTCTATGCGGGGACAGGTGGCTTGGGCTCAGAAGAGTCGTACAAGGACCATACAAACAAGGAGTCATGCGTTTCAAGCAGCTGTTCCATTTTACTTGACGCACAGGTCAGCAGCCATCATGTACTTTATTTTGCCTCCCAAAGGGTGACTTGTGATCCCGGAGTAGAGGGGAGAAATGAGCATCCCCCACTTCTTCCAAGGCAGAGCTGTGAGGTGACCAGGTGGGGCTGGGGGTTCTGCCTCTGGCTAAAGTCCAGAAGAAACCATGATTATGGCCCAGACATGACAGTCTCCCTTGGCCTTGGCCAGCATGTGACAGTTGTCACTCACCACCTGCAGAGGTCCCTGTGAGAAGACCTCCTGTTCCCAGTCTCCAACATGGATAATGACAGGGACCATTGTCTAGAACTCTGATAGCTCTAAAGTTTTTCTAGAGGCCTGATCATGCTGTTCCTTGTCTGCTCTTCTTGTGAGAGGGCTCATCTTTTGGGGGCAAAGCAGGGAGCCATTGTTGAAGTGGGGGCCTGGGTCTGTGCCATGCGGGCCAGGAAAGCTTCCTGGGTCCTCCTGTCTCCGCAGTGAACTTTGCAGAGCAGGCAAGGGTGTCTGACTCTGAAGAGGGTATGAAAAGCACTTACATCTACGTGATCTTTAGTGCCCACAGCCCTGACCTAGGTCAGAAACTCTCCACTTCGCAGCTTTTAAGGCACTCATGGTACACAGGACTTCCTATGTCTTGGTCCTGGGGGGCACCAAGTTGTCTCAGGTCCTTGTTGGGCTGTGGGGGCTCTGTCTCCTGGGCTTTGTTTGAACTAAAGGTTCTTCCAGAGCCAGTGATGCAAGACCAAGCGGAGACCAGCACAGCATCAGGGAAGCATGAGGTCTGGGATGCCAACCATGGCCCATTGCCCCTGGGGAGAGGGCAACTCCAGAGAGCTCAAGTTCGCAGCAAGGAGGCAGGGTCTTCGCCTCCTTCCATATGCTAAGATTCCGTGCACTGTCAGAACTATTTGATCCAGACATACACTTGGCCACCCCACTACAAAGACATTTCCCTTTCAACTCTAATCTCTGAACCAGGCAGACAGGCCCAGAGTTTCTTTGGCTCCGTTTCTTCAGGAAATTAGCCCAGGCTAATCAGGCAGGCAAGAATATGTAGTCTCTGTACATTTTTGGGGGGGGAACAGGGAGGTACTTTTGGGGGGTCAGTTACTCCCATGGCCCACAGACGACCCAGTGTCCACCTAGGAATCCTTCATGGTTCAGGTGAGGGAAACTTCCTACTGCCTTTTATGTTCCTAGAAGGTATGTACAACTTATCTGAGTATGAGCCAACGGGGCCTGCTCAGGCTCCATTCTCCAGTAGTTAAAGCTCAAATTGATCTACCTCCTCGGATGCATTCCAAGATTTCACTCGGTTCCCCAGCCCCTCTCCACACCACTGCTTGCTGTGGATCTTACAAACGTGCCTATGGTCTTGGCCTTCTTCAGGATCCAGTAAGTATGTGCATTGCCAATGCTAATCATGTGCCGGGTCAACGCCAAGAGCTACAGGAGGCCCAGCAGTGCACGAGGCACCCCCTGCCTTTCAGAGAGTCCACCTTTAGGATGGGAAAGCAGATGAATGTTAAGGGGACAGTGATGTCTTGATGGCCTTGCACGTGTCCAAGATGCCACAGAGGCAAAGCCTTGAACCACAGCTAATCTGAATCTTGGCCTGACGCCTGCAATCCTCCCAGAATACCAGAGGATGTGAGGCCTGTAAGTCGCTGTTCTGAGGCCATCTCCCACAGGCTCTTTCTCCCTTGGGAGGCTTTCATGAGACAGTTTCTTATCGCCTCTGTTTCTAGCCAGAGAAGAGAATATTGGAATGGAAGATCTCCTCTCCGGATGCTCATGATGGAAAAACTAAGGCAAGAATAGTTAGGTTGCTGATTCAAGCCTGGACACCCAGAACCTCTGGAACTCAGGGTCAAACTCAAAAGATTTTCCTCTGGATTAATCCATGATTGAAAGGCATTTCTCTGAATACCCTAGTAGGGAGCCAGTTAAGCCCTTAAACTTACCCTCTTCCCCCCTCCAGTCCTCCAGGCCTATCTGTGGGGAGCTGCCACTGACTTTTGCTCTGTAGGAGCATGCTTGAGCCCGTTCTGAGTATCACGCATTTCCTTTTTGCCTCTTGCCACAGACCCTCCATACCAGCATGTCTTCAAGATGCTCACAGTTACCCCTGAAGAGGTAGCCCCAGCAAGCTCGCTTCATAGGAGCCAAGCCAAAGGCTCGCCTCGTAGACTTGCAAGTACAACTCCAACCGGTCTAAAGCTGGCAGATCCCCACCCCCAAAGAATCCCACAAAATGAACATCTTTCTTGGGGAGGGGCACAGTCACTTGCCTTCTATTTGCGGCCCAAATCCTGCTTCCCTGGGGTGAGCGGCCTCCATCCACCCCAACATACTCCATCTAAGGAGATGCCCCTGCAATGCCTCCCCTACACTCAGATGCCTGGAAGCCCTGTCTTTCGTTCAAGCGTCCCCCTTGGCCTTGCTTTGGGACCGGCAGCGACGAGGCACCGAGGCTCCTGGCAGCAGCAGGACTGAAGGCGCACAAGCCCCCCTTCTCGCCCTCTGGGGCGCAGGGGAGCCGCGAGACGAGAGGCGCGGGACCTCCGTCCCGGTTCCCCAGCCTCCAAGAAAGCGTCCCCCGTCCCTGCTTCCTCCCGCGCCCCCATCCGCGGACCCTTCTGGGGATCAAGGCCTGTTTTCATCCTCAGGGAGGGAAAGGCGGGCTCTACGGCCGCGGGACCCCCCAAAACCCAAGCGGCAGAACTGAGGCAGCGGTTGGGAACGGCGGTTACTTACCCAGAGGCCTCCGCGCGAGGACGGCGGGCGGGGGGCGGGGCGAGGACTGGACCCGCCCCGCGCCCGACCCCACCAGTGGGCCCCGCTGGCGGTCATTCTGTTCTGAGGTCCCCGAGGTTGTGGGTGTGCGGAACTTCGCTTCTTCGGACTGCTGGGCCGGGGGCCACGACCACCTTAGAGGATTTCCCAAGACACTCCTGATTTCAAATATCCTGTCCCGTTGTCACACTGAGCGACCTCCCTGCGCCTTGGAGGGAGGCGCCCTTCCTAAAGGGTCTCTGAGTCGAATAGAAGCGATTGAGGGTGGCCGCGGAAAGTCTCAGCTATTTCAGATATCTCATCCATCAGATTGTCCCTGGGGCAGAAACGCCTTATGGGCCGGGGGTTGGGGTGGGTAATAGACGTTACCTTCCAAAGTCCTTGGGCTTGAAGAAACGGACAGTGCTGGTTGAGGACTCTGAATGAGCTGGAGAGAGATGGGGTGGGGTAGACTCAAGACCTACCATTTTCACTTCCACCAATTAGACTAAAAGCCCTGCCCAGAACTTTTGAGCTCCCTTTCCTCCCCTGAACCTTCCCTTTCCTACCTACCCACCTTGAAGTCAAGGGATCTTCTCAGCTTCCTCAAATATCCAGGCGCCAAACTTTCTCCACCAGCACCCTTCTCCCCTAAGGGAGGCAAACAAAAGGTGCGTGTGAATCCATTCCAATAGTTTATAACCGTGTTTTCACTGATGACCCTGCTCCATCTACTCGCAGGAACCTCCCCCTGCCCCCCAAATCCACAGAAAGTCATGGTAAATTGTAAGGGAATAGACTCAGAGGGAAATCTGTTTTTAACTAGTGCTTGGACTTTAAAGTAGCAAAAATTAGAGGGATTTACCTTTAAAATGCAGATGCGTGTTGTGATGGTTTGAAGGGGGAGGTGCTGAAAAATGTAAGGAACCCGAGGTTGGAGACCTCTTCCCCGGGGGCCTGGGACAGTTAGGGTAAGGTGGCTCACCTCGGAAGCCAGAGGGGGAGAGCCCCACCGGAAAAGAAGGGGTATCAGACTACAAGGAAGTGCAGTTCAGCCCTGGCAGAGTGGTAGTGACTGGGGAGGGACGGCAGGGGGAGGACAGATCCAGACAGGGCCGGCTGTGTTTTGCCTCAGCTGCCTGTGCACAAGTGTGAATCAAACTGCAGTGGGGGAGCCAGAGAAGGGAGGCTTGGGTTTGAGTTGGGAAATTCACACTCTCCCAGATTCTTTTCTCAGAAGAGCCGATTTCAGATCACCTGAAAACCGTCTCTGGGCTCCTTTATGTCACGGTCCCAAACGGGAGTGTCCTTGGAAACCTTGATGACTAAGAAAGAGGCTGAGGTGTTGTAGGAGGGCTAACCAAGCATCAATACTGGATAACCAGGCTAGGGAGAGTATGGATGGCGAAGGCCCAAGAGCGGGGAAGGCCTCGGCCCCTCAGGAGGACCTCGGAATGCAGGGAGCACTTGCAGTTCACCATGACCCCCCCCTCAAAGCCCTGGCCAGCCTCCTGGAGGGAAGGCAGGAAGGCTCCCATGCAGTAGCACATTTGCTTTTTTGGCCAACACCCCACTGGCATTAAAAACAGAGAGCTGAACTCCAGTGGTGCTTCCAGAAGTAAATCAGAAGCTATAAGCTAGGGACCAGAACTCTTTAAAGCTTTAAAGAGTCTGTATCTTGTTATTTCTGCATATTTCTGCTTTGGCCAACTCCTTTCATTTCTTTGTATTTCAAACAGCAAGGAAGTGGGGAGCAGGAAGACCATCCTTGCTAATAGCTTGTCTTGATAGGAGCCCGGATCTGTCCCAAAGAAAATGAGAAAGACTGAATCCTTGGGGTTTGCTGTATAAAGGAAGAGTGGTGGGTTGGGGGGTGTCTGGGGCTTGTGTACAGAAAGGCCCTGTGGATTTTATCATGGGGCAGGCCGACGTCCCAACACAGAAACCTAGAACAGAGGGTTCTGCACAGAGGTCTGGTTGCTGTGAGCTACAGGGAATGAGTGAGTGGGTCTGGGCAAGTGAGCAGCTGAGTCAGGATGGAGCATGGCTAGTTTAATCTCTTTGCTGTGCTTTGTCACGTGAATCTGCATACAGTCTGACTTCCACAGCTAGACTGAATGCCCATCAGGGGCTGGGGCTCTGTCTTGTTTTCTATTCCCAACAGCATTTAGCTCAGTGCCTGGCACACTAAATTGGATTTTATTTAGAACATTTAATTTACCTTAAATGGTATGTTGCAAATTTATTCTTCCAGATTTCAGTTGGTTTTTGGGTTTTTTTTTTTTTTCCCCCAGTCATTTTAAAGGGATTCTCTCAGACCCTCTCCTGGCTACGGGAATTGTTCTCAGCTCTTGAACCTACCTTCCAGAATTGTCAGGAAGCGGGACTTGCTGACTTAGTGGGCTATTTAATTTTATTTAGAATAAACCTTGTCTAATCAGATATGTACATGTACTTTGGGAGTGGGTGACATGCTATGCAAATGAAAGGTGGTATTATTATCATGTGCCACACAATGTTTTAAATTAAAATAGATTATTCTCTGCCAAAACCTGAAAGGGCTAAGTCAAAGCATGTTCCCAAAAGGGGAGGAAGTCCAAATAGCAGAACCAGTGTTTTACCAGTTTACAGCTGGGTATGGAAGACAGGGGACCCACCTCTTGAGTTGGGGCTGATTGAAGACACATTCCTAGGGCAAGGCTTTGCCAAGGATAGGCCTCTTTTGAAATGTAACCCCCACCTCTCTACCGGCTCCCACCCCATCCTGCCCCAGATGTGCTCTCTGTCTAGAAGCTGCACACCTGGCTGTTGTTCAAACCCCCGGCTCTCACAGCATTGGAACCACCTGAGCATGATTTTACATTAATGATTCAAATCGCTCTTCTAGATAAAGCCTTGTCTCTGGGTGGCCATTAAGAACATTACTTCCTAATTTAAGAAGCTCAATGTAGAGTGCTTTCGGGGTTTAAAAAAAGAGGGATCTGTACTCATATCTTGATAAATTGTAAAATGTTTCCCCACCCCCACCCCCACCCCCATCTCCCTGTTTCATACCTTCCCCTTCCTCCTTTCTACCATTGAAACCTCTGGGACATAAGCCTTTCAAAGAATAAAAAGTTAAAAAAAAAAAAAAAGAGGAAAAGAAAATAGTTTATTGCTTCCCATTGTCCCCTAATGTTAAACACACACACACACACACACACACACACACACACACACACACACACACTTTGTGTTTTCTTGTTTGTGTGTTTCTGGAGTCATAAGGGGTCACACACGTTGGGGTCCTACACTTGAAATGGGAATATTAATTTATTCAAACAGACTGTTAACATTGCCCTGAAAAGAGCTGCTCTGGCATTTGGCTGGCCTGTCCTGCCACATCCCAGGGTACAAAGTGGAGGATCCTTATCAGCGCTGGGGCTTACCCTGGAAGTTGCCCCCTTTTTTGGTGGGGGGGAGTTACTTTTTATAAACAAAACCCAGAAAGCAGTGTTTCAGCACTGATGAGTTTGTTCGCAAGGCCGAGTGCAGCTTGTAGTCCAGTCTCAGTGGTTGGGACACTCCCTGGGCTCTCTGGGAAGCCCATTCTCATGTCCTTAGTCTCCTCTTCCCTCGTCTGCCTCATCCGTCCCTCCCGTCCACTCTGAGCCAGCTAGAAGAGGGGGTAGAGTTAGAGCCTGTCTAGTCCAACCTCCTTATTTTACAGATGAGGAAACTGAGGCCCAGAAGGGATGCCCTCGCCCCGTCCTGTATCCTCTACCCCTTTCCCTACTGCCTTCCCCCTACCATCCAGCACGAGTGATGCCAACCCTCTCTCTCTCCTAGCCTCACATCCTGCATCACTCCTTTCAGAATATTTTTGAGTGGGTGGCCTGCCTTCATCTTATATTTGGCGTGGCAAAGGCAGACCTCTTTCCCTCCTCCAGGCCCCTGCACCCCACTGCTGGGAGTGCACCAGCCCCTATCTGGGTCCTTCATTCATCACAAACTCAGCACGCACTGCTTTATCCTTCACCACCTCTCTCCACAAAATGGGCCACAACCAAGGTCATGCTGTAAAAATAGATCTGGGAGGATGGTAATTGACAATTTACACTAAGAATTGTATTAAACAAAGATCCTCTTCTGTTTGAATAATGACAGGAGAGACAACTTTGCCACTGCTTTGCTTTCTCCTTAATCAGGATACAAAAAACTCAGTTAAAATGTTATATCAAAGACTCATGAGCATCATTCAAATCTTCCCTAATCCATCGCCTTCGTTTGAAAAGCCAGCATTTCATTAAAACAGGACTGTTGCATGTGACACTTGACAGTACATTAATTTGTCATGAGAATCTGTCACTTTGCAAACAAATATTTGGATGTTTTTTTCATGTAAAGTCTTTCTGGTTGTAGCACGGCAGCACCATAAGGGACTCAAGTGATCTGCTTTGGCCCCCTTAACTTTACAAATGAGGAAACTGACACCCTGCGAGAGGAAGGGACTAGCCTAGGGCCACTGTAGTGTAGTAGTAGAACTGGGACTAGAATGCAAACTTCCTGACTCCTAGTTGGGATCCCTCCCCAGCACCCCCACAGAACTTCCCCCCTACCTTCTCACAAAAGTAAAACCACAAAAGAAAAAAGTAAAAGTAAAAATTGATGTTGACAATGGAAAGGATCTTGAAGGTCTTCCTAACACTTTTAAATATTAAAAGTCCGGACCATGCACATCCAGTAAAAGCCAACCACTCTGAAGAATTTGTCATCAGCTCCTGACAGCTGCCTGAATTGGAGGCCTACGGGCTGGGAGGTGATGACTGTTCTCCGGAAGCAGGGTCTGCAAGCGCATGCAAACACATGGTGTCTGAGAGTCACTACCCCCCCCCCCCAGCTCATCTGAGCTAAAAAGGGCAGGTACTAGGTATCCCACATCTTTGGTGTCACCCCTCTCTGATGCTTCCTCTGCCAAGGATAGTCACGGAAGCCCCCCAGCTGCTGGCTCAGTTGCCAAGAATTTGAGGTGTTGACAAGAAAAAGACCAAGAAACCATTTCTAACATAGTTGGCCTAGAGCAGAGAGTAAATCGCCAGAAATGGCCTGGAAGAGGCTATAAAATGAAGATAAAGCAGGATGGTAATTTATGATGTGCAGTGAAAAGATCTTGGAAGCTGAGCACCCAGTGAAGGTTCATTTCCCTCTGCTCAGTGGATCTTTAACCATGCTGTGCAGTTCCCTGTCCAGCCTGGCAGACCCTGCCTTTTGGAGAGCCCCCTGGCCCCTGCATCAAAGTAGGAAAGTAAGAGGAGGCTGTCCTCTGGGCACCAAACAGTTCTCCTCTGCAAAAGCACATGCCCTCCCAGTCCCCAGGGCTCCAAACCCTTGTGATAAAATCCATTTCCATTGTATAACACCTCACAGCTGGTGAAGCACTTTCCCACCCATTATCTCATTTGATCCTTACAGAAACTCTGTGAAGGGCCCTCTATGGAGATATTAGGGAACTGGCTCAAGGTCACACAGCTAGTCAGTGGCAAATCCAAGACTTGGACTCAGGACTACCTATTTCAAGATCAAAGTCTTTCTCAAACCCACCCCATGAGGCTTGCTAGGAACAGAAGACTTTGAATTTCGAGATATAAGTGAAGGCCATTCTCCACTTCCAACCTCCTCCCCACTCAGGAAGCCCCAGAGACCGGAAGTCCGGGTTCAAGAGAGAGGCCCTCGAGTGGGGCAACTCCTGAGGGAGGCCAGAGAACCTCCTTGATTATAGATCCAATGGACTGGGATTAGGGCAAGCCGCCTCTCTGCCTCTACCCCCATCTCTCCATCAATACAGGCCACACAGAAGTCACAGAGTTTGTGGAGCCCACGGATGGCCCTGCTCTGAGGAGCTCAGCTGGGTCTCCACAAAGGCTGGCCAGGTGCCCTCTGGGGCTAAGCCAGGCCCTTCCCCACTTTCTGCTGGGCATGGATGGCTCCTAGTGGTCTGATGGGGGGTCTCTTATCCTGTGCAGGGGGCGTGGTGTGCCCCATCTGACTCCCAATCTACAAAGTTCAAAGGGGAAGGCAGGCAGCAGCTGGTGAAAGTATCCCTGTCATAGCCTTCTAAGCTGGGTTTGGAAGGCGTCTGAATGTGGAAGAAGGGGTCTGGAAGCCTCATGTCCTGGTGGCTCTTCCTTGGGTTGACATGGGGTCTCCCTACAGGACTATCCTTTTGCAGCTTGGTAGAGGAGAAGGGCAAGGGGCCAGAGATGAGAGATCTGAGGCTGGAGTCTGGTGCTGGTTCTACCACTGATCCATCATGTGCCCTCAGAGAAGTCCCCTCTACTTGCCCATCTCAAAGTGCCCTTGGAAAGCTCCAGCGAGATGATGAATTTGATAGAGGTTAATAAATCTTCAAGTGCCCTTGAGTTAGTTGTAGGGTGCTGTAGTTATCATTTGCTGAGCAAAGAGGTCACCAGCAGGCTATTGCAGCCACCATCTGCCTTGAGGCTATTTACAGTGAATCCTTAGGCCTGCTGCTGCCACCGTGTCCCCTGCATGAGAGGGGCCTGTCTCAGGCAAAGCAAATGCAACTCCACATGAGGCCAAGGTGGAGATCTGAGGGCCTGAGTATCCCCCAGACCACCCAGCGCCCCACAGGCATCCTTTCTTTCGACTCATCCTTTCCCCATGATCCCATGGAGGAGGGAGGAGACCAGTGGTTCAGAGTCCTGCGGTGCTCCCTGCTCATCTACCTGAAGCTCAAACTGTCCTGATCGCCACTCATTCTCAAGAACAAGTGTCAGCAAAGATCCCAGGTGCCCTCAACAAGGGGCCTGGGACCTGTTGTCTCTAATTGAGCCTGCTCAGCCCAGGAGTGGGCAAGCAGCCGGTCTCAGAGCCCCTGAAGACCTCTTCTGGTTATAGGAGCAGCTGCACTAAGCTTCTCTCCAGTGTTAATTTCCTAACATGTCCCCAGAACCCCAGATTCTTCTTTATTTAACCCATAGAACCCCTTGGATCAGTTGACACTTGAGAGGACAATTCTTTGTCAACCCAGAGCACCGATTTTCAAAAGTGATTTTTCAGGGACTTAGATGCCACCACCAGGGTCTTTGCCTTCCCTTGATCCCCAGGCACCCATGTTTCCCTCCTGTTGAACTCTTGGGCATCCACCCGGACTAGTCTCTAAAAATCACTTCTCTTTCCGCTCTCCCACACTGTAACACCCCCTTACACCCTTTGCTTGAGCAGGTTGACATAAGCTAGATAACAGGTTTAAAGGAATCAAGTTTTGGAGTAACTCAACACAAGAATTTGGGGACTGGAGGAACTCCCCAGAATAATGACCACGAGCAGTGTGGTGGCAGCTTTGGAAAAGCCCTGCTATGTTCAACACCCCCTGAGAATGTGGGCTGGGCTGGTCAGCCCACTCCTCCTTCCTTTCCAAAAACACGGTCAAAGGATGTGGTGGAGAATCAACCCAAACCCAATTATCCACACCTCTGCAGAGGAGCCAAGCTGTAAGAAACCTTCAAACTGCTTCTCCTTGGTTTGTCCATACTTTTCCAAACTCTCCAAGGGGAAGGATTGAGGTTTCTGTGGCCCGGAGTCCAGAAACAAGCTCCTTGTGTTATGGAATGGATGTGGCAAGGAAGCTCCAGACACTCGGGGAGTTGAAGAGTCAGAAAGTTTATTTCGCTAGAGGGACTCATGCGAACTCATGTTCTGAATCCTGGGATCCCGCCCTGAATCTTACAAGGCTTTTTATAGGCAGGTTAGGCGGGCTCTTTAAGTTTTGGTTTCTCCAAATTCACGTGACTTCAGCAAGCAGCTGATTATTAACTGGGCTGAATTCTGGGGGCCCTGGTAGATAAGCTCAGTTAGTCACAGAGGCGCTGCATAAGCACAAAATAATTTTTATTGAATAATTTTTATTTATTTATTTTTTTTTTTTTTTTAAAAAGATGACCGGTAAGGGGATCTTAACCCTTGAAATAATTTTTATTTATTTATTTATTTTTTTTTTTTAAAAAGATGACCGGTAAGGGGATCTTAACCCTTGACTTGGTGTTGTCAGCACCACGCTCAGCCAGTGAGCGAACCGGCCATCCCTATGTGGGATCCGAACCCGGGGCCTTGGTGTTATCAGCACCGCACTCTCCCGAGTGAGCCACGGGCCGGCCCAAATGTGACCCATTTTTTTTTTTTTCCTTTTTGTCATTTTTCGTGACTGGTAACAGGATCGCAACCCTCAGTGTCGCGCCCGCACCGCGCTCAACCAGTGAGCGGACCGGTCTCTATATGGGATCCAAACCCTCAGTGGGAGCGCCGCCACACTCCCAAGTGCTGCACTCTACCGAGTGCGCCACCGGGCCGGCCCACAAAATAATTTTTAATCTTGAGTTTTTCCAACACCTGGAGCCCTTACCAATCTGGCTATTTGGCATCCTGCCAAGTTGCCAGTTTCTTCCCATCCCCCTGAAGTTCTGCAAATGGGGCTTCATTCAGGTTCTGCCCCACTGGCTGTGGGTGTTACCAACAGGCCAGACTCAGCTTGCCCTCTCACATTAAACAAATGACCTGAAAGTCCAAAAGTCGATGCAAGGATTGGAAGGTTTATTCAGATCACTGGTACTCAACTAAATGTCTAACCAAGCAAACAAACAAAGAGAAAAGAGGAGCTGTGGTGTCCAGTTTAGCCTAGTCCTAATCGGTGGGGCCAACCTATTCCATTAATAGTAATTGATAAAAGCAGTTCTCCCCACTGTTTTCAGCATAAAGAAGAAACGTATCGACTAGATTTAAATCAGAAAAACAAAGCATAGCCAGGAGCCCTCCAGGGTGCACCTATACAGAAGTGTATACAATCCAACCAAACAGAAGAGGGCTCAGAAAATCAGAGAAAGCAGAAGAGAATAAAGCATTGCCTTGTTAGAATTTAGGCCAGGGACTCCAGGAGAGATCTACCAGCTGCAGAGAAATGGGAGCAAAATAATCCCACTGGCCACTTTCCTCTTGCAGCTAGAGTCTTCTCTGGTGTCCAAAGCTTTCCAATTTTTGCCAGTGATTAAATTAGGCTCTCGGATTCCAAAGTCTTAGAAATAAACAATGTACCCAACAGTAAAGCAAGCAATGCTTTATTAAAAGAGGAGATAGACTTATGCAAAAGGAGGGTAGCAGCAGTAAAGCTAGCCCGCCTAGAGGAGATGTTCAGGGTCTTTTATTGGGAAAGGAGGTAAGGGGTAGAGGCCAGTGTCACTGGAGGTGGTCCGTTCTGTTCTTCCTGGTTGCGTCATGGGCGCATGCTCAGTAGGCAGTGGTGTTCATCATTGTCACCCCAGGAGGGTCACTGTAGCAGTCACCTTGATGCTTTGTGCACAGGTGGGAATTCCTAAAGGGGTCTTAAAGTTAATCTGTAACTTTTACAATTATAGTAAACAAGCCTTGGGGAGGCGTTTTGCAACTCAGTAAATATCTGTTTCCTCTCTTATCTCAGTCTATTTTGTCAGGGCAGCACATGGGGTAATCATTTGCCCTGGGGGTCTCATGACTGAGGAGCGAAAATATAACAAAGTGTCCTCCGCAGGGAAAATGGAGTCAGTTTGGTTCACAGGCCTAGCCTTACTCTGTTTCATGGGCACTAGGCTGATGGCCCTCCAAACCGATGTCTTTGGAGATCTGCTGTGGCTTGTTCAGGCCAGAGTTAGTTTCCATCACTGGTCTTGATGTGAAAATTTGGACCACTTGCCTCCCTTAGGGGCTTCCCATTCTCTACTCCAGTCCAAGGGTTTCCTTCTGCTGCCTCTTCCCTGGCTGACTGTATATCTGAGCTGCTTGGTTAAGCTAGGGCAGTTTCTCAAGTATTTGCTGGGTGCTTGTGGCACAGAGGCACCTGTGCTTGGCACAGGGGGCTTCCACTCCCAGTTCCTGTCCTCGTGGAGCTTATAGTCTGGTAAGGGACTCAAGACAAAGATGTCCCCAAGAAGGGAATGGCCAGGATCTCATCCACAGTTCACCCATGAGCCAGGACACAAAAGCCTGCCTTCAGGTGGTCTAGCCCTGGAAACCCTTCTTACCAGACTTAGAATAGAGAAAAGGTTCAGCCTAGACCAGATCTGATTGCGGGCTCTTCCTTAGAGTGTCTGACTGAGTTTCTCCTTTCACTGACAGTGCAGGTGAGGGAGCTCAGCTCCTCCAACAGGGCTGCCTCTGGCTTTTCCCCTTCCAGAGCTCTTTTAGACCCCCAACCCTCCCCTCCACCTCCCTCTGTTTATGTTCGAGCCGATGTTTCTATCGTATTGGTCTCTGCTAACTGAGGAGCGTTTCTGCTGAACACACTGACTGCTAAGTCTGCGGGCCAGAGGGGCAGGCTCTGGAGGGGATGCCAGGGACAGCAGCCTCAAGTCTGAGGCTGGGATGAGGAGGGGTGCCTGGAGTTGGGATGGAGATTTTGATGGGCAGCAGAGGAATGATTACTTGTAGGGTCAAAAGTGGGCAAAGCAGGCCCCTTTGTTTATCCAGTTGTGGCCTCCCATGGCTCCCCTTAGGGAATGAGGACACCATGTGGCACAGGTCACAGATTGGCCTGGAGTCTTTCTACTCCACTCTAGTACTGAGTGGACATGGATCAGTCTCCCCATCTGCAGAAGGAGGCATTTTTCTCTCTGTTCTTCATCCATGGTTAAGTGGCTCAACAGAACTTGGGAATGTGCTCTAAAACCTGTAAAATGCCCAAGGAATAAATATGAGCTATGATGCCTTGTTGCCACCTCCTGAGGACCTGCGAGGCATGTAGTCAAGGTGATCTTGAGAGCATAGTTCTCTCCTACAAGTCAGCGGTGACAGGTCATAAAGCAGGCCCTTCTGCTGACCAGGTCAGACCCTGATCTCAGGCAGTTCCACAGCCATCCATCCTGACTGCTGGAGTTCTCATCCCTCCTCCATCTGGTGGAACTTGCAGTGATCCTGGCAAATCTCTCGTTTTTGTGCAAATACCAACAGGCAATATTCAGGCTGAGGGCAGGGGAGGGTGGGGTAAACAAAAGTTGCTTCTTCTTTGTCTTCAGTTTGTCTTTGCTCCCTCAAAACATTCCTCTTTTTTTTGGCTTCTTCTAGCACTAGACACCTGCTCGCATGGCCCTACCCTCAACACTGTGGTCGTTCTGCTCAAGGGAGCCTCAGTGGCCTTTTGTGGAATGGTGGTGAGACATTACTTGGTCATTATGTATAATGTAATTAAATGCTACATTAATTTGTACTTGACACCGTCTGGTAGCCTGGCACATTCATACACAACCTGGTAAGATGTTAGCAAATTGCATGTCAAGAAATGCATGTTCTCATCTTGGTGGAACAAGAAGTCAGGGCCTGGCTCCCAGTTTCAACTCTGCCATCGCTGAACAGATGCACAGTTACTTCATGCTTCCAACCCTTGGTTTTCTCCACGGTTAAATTCTGGACCATTCCCAGAGTTTCTTCATTGGCCCTGATGTTCTAAGCTTTAAAAACACAGGGGACCCATTCATCGTATTTCAAGTCAATTCCATGAAGAATCATCTGTTCAGAATTACCCACCGAGGCCCCAACCCTGGCCCAGGCAGGTCTCCTCTGCAGCACTCATGCAGGTGCCTGTCTTTATGCATGTGAGCCCTGAGGCCTAATTGTTAAGGTCCCAGGTAAGCAAGAGAAGCACAGACTGATTATGATTAGGGTTGGGAGGCAGGGTACTGCTGACCAAAGGAAAATAAACCTAGGGCTGAGCTAAAGCAGAGAGCAATCAGCGGAAATGAAGATTAGGCAGGATCTGAAAGAAATTTAAAAATCACCTGGCCTTGCCTCTCCTCCTGCCCAGAGCCCTGTGGCTGAGAGCTGGGTCCACCATTGGACATTCCTGAATCCTTCAACCTCCTAGAAGGAGCTGGGCCCTTGCCACACTGGCAGTGGTTAGGCACTTCTTTACACCCTGCAACCCCACCCCTTGTCCATGTGAGATGTCCTTAGGCAATCCTGTCTAGTCATGGGAAGGAGACTTCCTCATGTGGCATGTTCCAGACCCCAACACCTGGGGGCTCATTTTCTCAGAATACTTACTTCTGATGGGTCAAGAGCCCAAGGGTGGGAAGCCAAAGCCTTCCCCTTTCTTATCCCACTGCCTGTCCCTCACCCCTAAAGCCCCAGAAGCCTGCTCCCAGCCCCTCCTTCTGGGCCTGGTCCTCTTGTCCCCCACCCCACCCCACACCCAACTTCTGCGAGGGAAGATGGACATGAACAATGTCACCATGGAGATGAATAAGACTACAATTTCTGCAGAGGACAGACCTGTAAACAATTTAAAATGATAGAATGTGATGCAATTTCTTAGGGGGACAGTGTTCTGGAGACATGGGAGAGGCTGGTAGGGTCAGGGAGGAGCTCATGAGGAGTTGATGTTTGAGCTGGTTCAAAGCAGATGGGTGGGAAGGGTGGTGGGTTCTACATGCTGGCTCAGCAAAGGTGCAGTCTGTCTAGGTACCCTCAGCAGAGAGCTGCAGAAGGGGCGGGAGGCTTAGGGGACGACTGCAGGGAGAGCACCCACTCTGCCCAGGGAGACAGACACCAGCTTGCATGAGCACAGTGGCAGTGGCCGGCTTGTGGTGTGAATACGGGATGATCAGATGAGGGAGTGATTGGTTTTGTCCAGAGGCCAGGCAAGGCTTCACAACAGGCTTTCTGGAGCTGGCTGGGCTCTGGCCCAAGTGTGGCCTGGTGGAAGGGTCGGCTGCATGGTGGGCGAGGAACAGAGCACAGTCGCTGTTTTTGATTTTCAGAGTGTGGCACTCCCTGTAGCCTCTTTGTCCTAACCCAGCACCCTGATGTTGCCATGGCAACAAAGCCCCCCACCCCCTCCCAGCACAGGTAATACAAGCTGGGGGATCAGAGAGCTCAGGGTGGGAAACCACCCAGGCCTGAGGGAGAAGAAGGGGAAGGGCTGATATGAGAGGGTCAACTGTCGCTACTGGGTGGGGAGGCCACATGGAGGGAGAGGCTGGAGGAGTGAGCCTGGGGCGGGAGTAGAAATAATAAGCCCCCACAAAGTGAGCAAGGCATGGGGCTTCCACCCCCAGCTCCTGCTGGGATGTCATGCTGAGAACACCATCATCACTTGCCAGGGGAGCACAGCCCCACCACCCTAGCCTGACCCTCCAGGCTGGTCCCTGACCTGCTGGAGGTTGAACTCTACCTCTGGAAGTTGGCATGTCTCCCTCTCCTATGCCCCTGAAAGGAAGGTAGAGCTCCAAACTTTTCCCAGCAGTCCCTAAGTGGTCATCAACTGTCCCTCTCACTGATGTCTCATTCTGACCATCATAGCTGTCCCCTACCCCACTGGCAGGGCTCACAGCATATACGTGAACAAATAGGGCTCTCACATGAAGTTCTTCTGAGGAATAACTCAGGACAGTGGAGGGAAGGCTGCTACATGACCCAACGTGGCCCCGAGCTGTGGCCAGAGAGGGGTTTAGGGAAGGGGGCAGTCCTGGACCACCAAGGCCACTCCATGAAGGTGACCCCAAGCCTTGCAATCTGGCTTCCTCTCTGTTGCCTCCCTCTCTGAGGTGGATCGGGGCGATGGCATATGATGACAGAAGCTTATCCGTGGTTGGAAATCACTCATCCACAAAGAGTTTGTACTGCAGATGGGTAGCCATATGCCACGAGGTCATATTTGGCTTCTGCTATCCATTCTCCACAGCCTCCCCAGCCATGTACTTGAAGAGTTGACTTCTCCAATGGGTGAAAATCCAGGTGGGTTGCTCTGTTGGGATAGACAGACCTAGTGTTTCCTGTTCAGCGAAAGTATCAAGATGCTGTTTCATCCTGCACATGGGAATGGAGCTCTCATTCATTCCTCAGCCTTTCTGAGTCTCTAATTCCCACCTAACTGTCACCACCTTCTCCCCGGCTCCCTCACTACCCCAAACCTGAGCCTGCAATGGGGAAGCAGTCCTGGTAACTATCTTTTCACTCTCTCACTGGGGCCCTCCAAGAAATCTTTGGAGCTTCTCCCCAAATGATCCCTTCGCTTGCCCCCAAATTATTGTTTGGTCTTTGAAGCTGACAGACCCTGATTTCTGGGCCCCAGCTGTGAGAAGGTGCACCTACCTCCTGCCTCCATCCTTTCAAGCTTCTTTTTCTCAGGGCTTTCCCTGAAGCTAATTGAAATTGTGGGGAAGGTTGGCCAGGATAGGGGCTGGTAGGGGAAGCCATGAAGGACACTAAGCCAGATGGAAATTGGAAGAGAGGGCCAGGCTTCCCCACAGAGGGCAGTTGGACACCTCTGTTGGCCTTAGGACTTAAGCTTACACCTGGTCCCTTCTCCCCTACCCCCACTGGTCTGAGCTCTTCAGCAGCCTGCCTCTCCCTCTTTTCTTCTTCAGCTCCCACTCCCGTCGCTAATCAGCTCACACTCTGAGCACTTCCCAGATCAGCCTTCTGAGAAGCAGAATGCATTTTTCCTGTGTCCTCTCTTCACTCCAGGCCGTGTCTCAAGTGGACTTGCCTTGACACTGCCCTTAGGTCAGCTGGGACCACGTGTGGTATGGATAACTATGGCTCCATCTGTGGGGCAGGGCAGCTGTCTTTAGAGAGAGCCATCAGTATGGCAAAGGGGCCACCAGCATGCCTATTACATTTTCATTAATGTGACAGATGCCCTGAGCACTTATCTCATGTCAGCCACTGTTCTGTGCCCCGAAGGCAATGACAGGCCCAGCCCAGCCTCTGCGGTTCTCTTCCCAGTGATCAGCCCTCTGGAGTCTAGTGTACTCTTCTCGAAGAAATAGGAGATGTGGTGTCTGTAGAACACAGAGTTGTATGGTGGACCTGGTAGAGCTGGAGGAACTCCCCAAGCCCCAGCCACACTTTGTGGATGAGGAAACTGATGCACATAGGAGAAGCAGTATAGCCCAGGGGCTGATTCACACAGGCGACAGAGGCTTTGTGCCCGTGATGCTGGGGCATGGCCAGCCTCTTCCAGTCTTCATTTCAGGGAAGTTCCCCTCAGATTTCTTCCTCGAGTTGGAGGGAGAAAGGCAAACCCTGATCTCCTGATTCTGCAATTCTTCTGCCCTTGCGTCTTCTCCTTTCCTCCAACCCACCCTCCCAGCCCCCTCCAGATTGCAGCCAGCCTTGGCTAATGTCAGTGGGCTTGGTGAAGAGGGTACTTAAGAATCAGGGGCCCTGCCTACCAGCTGCAGAGCTCAGCACCAGCCCTCGGCCCCCAGATGGTTCAGACACCTCCTCTGTCACCACATGTTGATAACCAAGTTGTCACCTCTGAGGGAGGTCTCCTAAAACAGACACTCTCCTGCACTGGCGCATACAAAAGATGACTGCTCTAGAAACATAGGCTTCCTCTTCCTCAGGTCAGATGGGATGTGAGCAGAAGTGCTTCTGGATAAATTGAATCACCTTTTTCTAAGCCCCAAATCCTGGGTCTGGCGTCAGCCCAGCAAGTTTCCTCCAATTTGCTGCTTTCTATGCTTCCATTCCAACACTACCTTCTTGTTATATTTAGTTTCTCAAAGCTGCCCCTGTCCTCACCCTGCTGCAGGACTGTCTCTTGGCCCCTGCAGCACCTCCTATCTGTGAAGTATGCATAAAGCAAATGTACTTCACAGGGCCTGGTTTTCCAAAGCCTTGCAGTTTCAAGTATTGACTGTGCAAAGGACAGGAAATTTTCCCCAGGCTATAGTCTCTGTTGTAAGACAAAGAATTGGAACACGGCAAAGTTGCTGGCTCAAAGACAGACAGGTTACTGATTGATATATAAAGATACTGGGATATTGCTGTAAGAAGAGAATGTTTGTTAAAATCAAGCTTTTGTTAGTGGATCGATTTAATTGCATTACAGAATTTCACCTTACTGAATGTTACCAGCTTCTATTGTTAAACTTGTTAAACTGTACTTAGCAAAAACCCCACCTGTGTTCTCTTCCTGGAACTTTCTGGTCTGGAGAATAAATGCAGGAAGAGAACCCTAATTCATGGTTAATTTCCCAAATGGAAAGAATACCTCTCTCTTGAGGGTTCCGGGAGATTAACCCCTTTTCAGGGTTTCTCACTGCTCAGAAGATATGGGCTTTGAGTAAGCTTTGGCGGCTCTGTCACCCAGGGGGAAAGGGGTGACAAATCTGTGGGAGGCAAAGCAACACCTGTCGTCCTCACCACCCTAGTCCAGGACCTCTGCTGGCCTCCAGGATGGATCAACAAGGGAGACAGAGAAAGAATGAGAACAGGGAGTCCCTTGACTGCCCAGCCAGCCACATGGGTTCCTAACCAGGACTTCAGATCAACATCACAGGAAACTTTAAAGACACTCATGTCCAAGCCACCCCTCAGAGATCTTGGTCAGTAAGTCTGGAGTGGGCCTGTGTTGAGTATGTCTGTCCTAAGCAGCGGATGAGGGGAGAGAGGGGGAGGCCCTCCTCTCTGCTTACTGCAGTCTCAAATGGCAAAAACCAAACACGTAAAAAGAGGTGCAGAGAGAAATTGTAGTAGGGAACAGTTGCCTGTAATTGTTACCAAACTTTTGAAAAACAAGAAACAACAAAGAAATAAAAGCAGTAGATAATTAAGTACATAATTGTACACACCACTTGTTAATTAAGCTTTTACTCCTAAAACCTGACAGAATCTGCTTACAAGGTGCTAGTGTGAGGAAATGTGGCATATGGCAAGCCATCTGCACTACAAACGCTTTGTGGATGAGAACTTCCCTGCCCCACAAAAAGAGTGAGATGCTAAATGTAGTTTTCCAGAGCAGAGTGATTTATCTTCATTCTGTGCAGAAAATGAGTTGGTGGCACAGAGTGGAGAGGAAAGAATGTCAGGAAGAGCCAAGTGGCTCCCTCTGTACTGGCTGCAGCACCCCCCGCATGGTGCCACATGTACGCCTGTGAGGCCCATGCTATGGGTGTTCTGGAAACGCCTTTGGTTGGCTGATCTGTCTGAGAGCAGTTCTTTAAGCCCACGTGAAGAGCAGCACCTCTCTGAAATGCTCATGTTCTGGGTTTGCAAGGAGTCAAAAAAAAAGAAAGACCAACAGAAGGTCTTGAAAAAAGCCTACTGAGGGGGGCGTTGACAGTCCCCTTGCTTCTCAACTCAACCCACTGCCTGCCATTCCACCATTAGAGCTTATGGTCTCAGAGGTCCTTAACCTCTTCAAGCCTACTTCCTCAACTGTAAAATGGAGATAAATTACCTACCTTGGCAACTGCCTTGGGTTGATGAAAGACTGGTGAGACAATGTAAAAAGAATAGGGAACACTGTGACGTTTTAAGTGTGTATGGAATTAATGTAATTAAAAATAAGCCCTTGAACCCTGGGAACTCATACCTCCACTTGGAGTTAACCCTTGACCTGCATCCAGAGCTGTGCAGCAGGGCAAGCCCAGAGTGGTGGGCTCGATCCTCACTCCTTCTGGGTTCCGGGGGGCACAGGGCAGGGCTGATCTTTGAGAGAGGTGGGAGTGGGTGGGGAGGGACAGGGGATGGGGAAGGGACCCTGGCTCCCCAGCAGCACCTGTGTCTCCCTCATTTTAAGGGCCTTCCCAGTTCCGTTGCTTGTGTTCCAATATCTGACACAGGCAGCCCTGCAGAAACTGTGGCAGCTGGAAGAGGGGAGGCCACCTAGAGGTGGGGCTTTTGGGAGTCAGTGGGTGGGCTGGCCTCTAGAGACAGCTGGTCCAGCAAGCAGGGCGCCCTGTCTCTAACTCTCCACCTCTCTGACTCTGCTTCTCTCTCCACCTCCTTCCTCCACCCTGCCTGGCCATACTCATTCAGAATACGTCACCCATCCAGTGGGCTCCAGCTCCTGCCCACCCCAGGAGGGGCTGCCTTTGGTTTCATGCTCATCCTGGCCTGCCCATGGGGTCACATAGTACAAAGCATGATGATCTGTGTATGCAGGAGCCCCCCACCCTCCTCTCCTTCATGGATCCCCTTGTTTGGAACTGCCCTCTGCCCAGACTCAGGCCAGGACCCCAGCTTTCTGTTTCCTGGACCCAAAAGTGTGGTGGGGAGCCCTCCACCTCTGCCAGGGGCATTCATTGTATTCATCGATGTTTTTTCCCTCCACAAGTATTTATTCCACGAAATCCCTTGCTGGGCCATGGAGAAGGGGCTGCTCTGCTCTCAGGCTCCTCACCACCCACCCCTACCTGCCTCTCCTGCAGGGCCCACTGCTGTGTGTTCCATGGGTGGGCTTACTGTCCCTGCCCTGTGACAGCCCTGGTCCTTCCTCCAGTGGTTTGTTCTCCTACAGAAAGCCCTGGGAGGCCTCCACAGTACCACACCTGCTCCTGCCATAAGAGAAGGGCATGGTGCAGACCCCAGAAGGTATGGCCATATCCTGGTTGTCAGACCTACTGGTTGGACTAAACAAAACAGGCAGTAATCTCCAACTATCTTCGTGGGCCTTTTCTGTAGAAAAGGCACCTTGAAATTAAGCATCTCATTTCTTCTTCTCAACAACCCTGGAGGGAGGTGAAGGGGGAGGAGGCAGCAGGAATGTGGGGGATGGGCTCTGGACCATGGCCGTGGGGAGCCCTGGGTTCCAGACCTGAATGTGTCATGCTACCCGCTCGGCCAGGCCCCTCTCTCCCTTTGAAGGCTGGATAAGAGCATTCATCCCAGAAAAGACAAAGGGAGTACGCTTTATACTCAACACTTCACATCTCTGTGGATTTATTCCTCTCCACATTTTGTCAACAAAGAAAACTGGGGCTACACGATTCCCAACATCATCAGAGAGACAGAGTCTGAAGCCGGGAGGAAACTGCATTGACGATGGGGTCCACTCCTGTCTCATTTCACAGTTAAGGAGGATGCGGCCCCCAGGATGGGAGTGACCTGCTACAGGTCACTGAGGCAATGGGGAGGGCTCCCTGTCTTTATGCCACACTCCTACAACCTCAGGACTTCAGTGCAGAAGAGCAGGACATTTGGTGCAAGGAACACGAAACTGGTGGAGAAAGTGGCTTCAGTAAGAGGATGAGCTGCCTTCTGCCTGTCACTGGGAGGGCAGCTCCCCGGGACAGAACAATGGGCCTCCAAGACGGGCAAACACTGCCGTATTTCTAAGAACAAAACCCCTTTTTGTATTTCTAAGGGTGAGGGCTCCTTCCTGACATGCTTTTTCTGACAGCTGGGAAGTCTTGGGAGAAAAAGGATAAACTCGGTGTGGGAGCGGGAAGTGGGAGGCAGAGGCCAGAATGAAGAGCCCAAGGGAAGCTCAGGTTCAGGCTCAGGCCCCAGACAGTGGTGCACGTCCCTGCGGAATAACCAAGGACAGCCATTCAAGGGCTCCAAAGCCCCCGCTCGGCTCTGTGCTGGTAGGATTTGCCAGCGCAGCAGATGTCTCAGGGGTCTGCCCAGCTACGGGGATGGAGTTGAATCAGCACAGATACTGGGCCAAAGCACCCAGGTCATTCATAGGAGCCCCATAGGCCCCTCGGAGGGGAGGGGTGCACCTGCCTCAGCACCTTGAAGCCTCTTGGCTGAGGGGCTGGAAGAGAGGAGCACCTGCTACAGGTTTTCAAGTGAGGCGAGTGGTTGGAGGGGTGGAAGAAAGTGATGCGGGCGGCAGGGGTGGAGCCCAACCGGGGCCTAAGATGGCAGACAGCAGAATGGAATTCCCACTGGCCTGTCCAGCACCCATCCCATCCCAGGAGAAGCACAGTTCCCCCGGGGACATCTCTCCAGCCAGCCCAGCGAGGCCCTACCACCCCTGGGAGGCTCAGACAACCTGCCAGAATCCCATTTTGAGCAGACACCAGAAATAGCTCATTCTCACACCCATACCTGCTGCCATAGGCACAACTGGGGGCTCACACTACAAGAGATGGCCCTGGCCCAGGAGTACAGGGACCTCTCCCAGGGCCAGCGCAGATGCTGGCAGGAGGTTATGAGGCCATTCTCTCTCTGAAGCGCCTGCCAGCTGCTCTGGCTCCCCTCCCCAGGCCCTCTGCCTCAGCCCCCACTCCTGGTTCCTCCTCCTGCACTGCCCCAGAGGTTCTCCCCAGCCAGCCCTTGATGGGGTGGGGAGCTCTGTCCCTGGCAGGACCACCTGGCTGTCCCATGGCTTTCCTCCTACACAGGAAAGTGCAGGTAGGAACCGAGGGCCTTGTCCTCAGGACCTCAGTCCCAGCACCACTAGCCGGCCAGCTCTTCCCTGCTTCTCCCACTCCCGCCCCAGGAAGCTGCCTTCTCAGGCCAGCTCTAGAAAACAGAAACGCACTTGCGCCTTCCCTCTACTCTCTGTCCCTCTCTCTGTGCCCTCCTACTTGTTTCATGTCTACTGTTGAAGTGGAACAGTGCATGCCTGGCATTCCAGGCTGCAGTCCAATCCCATCACCCCTTTTCTTGCTGTGAGGCTTTCATGTCTGCAGAAGTTCCTGTTTGGGGCTTGGAGCCTGCAGGCCCTCCTCACTGGAAGCTGCTTGTGATAGGAACTCTGCACAGGTAAGTGGGAGAGGAGAAGAATAAGAGCAGGAGCCAAGGAGACGAAGTTGGAATAATGCAGCTGCTGGGAAGAGACTTTTTTTTTTTTAAATGTGGTATCTCTACACAATGGAATACTACTCAGCTATAAAAACGAATGAAATACTTCCATTTGCAACAACATGGATGGACCTTGAAAGAATTATATTAAGTGAAACAAGTCAGGCACAGAAAGAGAAATACCACATGTTCTCACTTATTGGTGGGAGCTAAAAATAAATAAATTCACACACACACACACACAAAAAAAAAACAGGGCGGGGGGAGAAGACATAACAACTATAATTCCTTGAAGTTGATATGACAAGCAAACAGAAAGGACATTGTTGGGTGGGAGGGAGGAGAGGGAGGAGGGAGGGAGGTTTTGGTAATGGGCCACAATAATCAACCACATTGTATATCGACAAAATAAAATTTATAAAATAAAATAAAGATAACCGGTAAGGGGATCTTAACCCTTGACTTGGTGTTGTCAGCACCACGCTCTCCCAAGTGAGCAAACCGGCCATCCCTATATGGGATCCGAACCCGTGGCCTTGGTGTTGTCAGCACCACACTCTCCCGAGTGAGCCACGGGCCGGCCCCGGGAAGAGACTTCTTGAGTAAAGTTGGAGATTAGAAACATCTTCCAGCATAGCAAACGTGCTCACCTGGACCCTGGGTGTCAGAGATTAATGGCTTTGGAGATGTAAAGTTAATCTCTGAAGATCTTGCTCAGGAGTAATATAAATTGGTTGCCCTGGGTGTAGTAATCAAATGGACAGCTCTTCAGTACAAATACTTATATTCTTTGTTAGAAGGAACAAAATTTTTAAAAAGAGCCTTCAAATTTCCCTTTTTTCTTATCATGAATAAAGGGAAAATAATTCAATGACTTCGTTAGATCCCTTAAAACAATGTGCACGGGATAGAACCATGCTGTCATCTTCTGCTCTCCCATTGTTCTGTATCCAGTCCCGGCTCTGGGCATCTTCAGAGAAAATTCCCAGAAAGGGATTCAGGAAATCATCTCATCCATCTCCCTACCTTGGTTAGCCTCCCAAACAACACCCCCCCCAACCATCACAGACAAAGGAGGAATAATCCTGTACTCAAAGACTTTCCACAGCTGAGGTTTACTTACCCCCAATGCTCTGTTCACCCAGAGTGTTGCGCCCCCATCTTGGGCTGGGAGGGTAGGCTCCCTGTTCTTCCATCCATCCATCCATTCATTCATCTATCCCACAGTGCAGAAGTGTCAGGAGCCCAGCATTCAGCGTATCCAGCATATCATTAGCACTGAAGAGCAATGGATTCTGGAATTTCCCAGAGAGTCCCAACCAAACATAATTTCATTTTTTTAAGTGAGGATGACGTTTCAATAATCCTTTAATGGGCTTGATCTTTTAAACCTTTCTGTGAGTGAATTCACAAAGTCTACAAATTCTGATTTCTGCTTCCAGTGTGTGGTGATGGGGTGGGGTACGGTGTGTGTATGTGAATAGAGAGGCATCACCGGCTTGGAGTCTTGGGCAAGGCCAGCAGCCATCTATAGACAGGAACTAGCCACAGAGAAAGGAAATCTAAATGGCTGGTAGCCCGAAAAGGCCCAGGTCGGGGGTCACTAAGCTCATAAGAAACCAGTTTCTAAATCCAGACTGCCAATTATTCTCTCACACTGAGGAATATATCTATCGTGGGGACCAGAGCCTCCTTGTGTTCAACCCATCAGCACATTCTCCCCGTAGACGAGTCAGTGTGGGAAGGTGAATCGTAACTGGAAACTGGGGGCAGAAATCGATTGGAGGGGGAGGCGCTTGGAATTGCATCTATGTGGCTCTTTAGTGAGAAAAATGTCAACATCAAACACAACAGCTGTAGAGGAACTTTGGCAATCAGGCAGAGGGGGGCCTAAGGCAATAGTGGGGCTGTTCGCCCTTCTTTTGACTCCAAGCCTGTGAACCTCTTCTTATGCCTGGGGACCTCTCCCCAGCCGGTATTAAGCAGAAAGTCTGCCTTCTTTTATGGAAATGCAAAATACCAGATACTAACTTTTCCATACTCCTTTGCAGCATGGCTTGGATACGTGCCCCTGGCCACCAGTGAAGCACAGCACCCTGGGCCTCGAGCAGGAGGCTGGGGATGGAAGAAGTCTCCATCCTAGTGAAGGCGGGGATGTGGCTGTGGCCATGTCTGGTTTCCAAAGTCATCTGTTCTGACAACAGCATCTAGCAGCTCACCAACATCCAGCCCTCTCTGCTGTGCAAACCGCCAGGGCCTGGACCTTTCGTGGGTTCCAGTGGCATCCTCTGGGACCAGATCTGCAGTGGAATTTCAGATGGTGTTCCTGGTCAATTTCCTCTGTTACTTAGTGTCCTTTAATAGAATTCCATTTCTGCTCATATCCACTGGAGTCATTCTCTGCAATCTGCAAATAAGAACCCTGCCGGATAGATGACCCTTGGTACTGCCACCTGTCAGCTGTCCAGAGTCACATGCTGGTGAGTGGCACACTGTGGACAAGTCCTCAGCTTGCTGTGCTGCTCCACCTGCCCCACTGTCTGCCCAGGGAGTTGTGAATGGGAGCCAGTGAGTGCCATATGCTTGTAGAGGACAAGCCCATCACTGACAGGTGTGGTGGCCCGAACAGGCATTTTGGGGACAGTGGGCTAAAGGATGAGTAAACTCTAAATGGGCTGAGAGCAAAGGGGGGTGGTTTTATGAGGAGGAGACAGTATACCAAGTCTGACTGTTTGGACAGTAGAGCTAGAAAAAGGAGCACTTGGCAACAATTAATTGCTAAGATGCAAAGAAAAATTGTTTTGAATATTAAAATTATAGATATAATGCTATTAGGATCATGATTCAGAGTTTATGAAAACATTATTTATATTGATTTATTCCCAGAGCCATCAAAGCTCCTTGAAAATAATTAAAGTTGACATTTCCATTGCTGAAGCTAAATGTTGATATCATATAATGAAAATTATATACTTGGGATGGGGGATGGGCTGTGTCTAGAAAGCATTAAAACAAACACCGCATCTGCAGATATCCCCCCTTCCACCCGTTATTAATGACCCAGCTGCTAACGGGCAGGCCTCTGGCCTTCACCCATATGGCTCTTCACCCATAGGCCTCTGGCCCAGCACCCCAGCCATCAGCCATCCCAGGGATTCTCTGAGCTGACAGGGGTGGCAAGGACCAGCACCTCAGGACCTAGAGCAAGGATGGGACTCAGACAGGGCCATGAGCTGGGGGGTTGGGGAGGGGACAGGGTCTAAACAGGAAGCCAGCTCAGCCAGGTCCTGGGGTGGCGATGGAAGCCCTCACCAAGGCCAATGGCAGGAAGAAAGGAAATATGGAAAGGAGGAGGGAAAGGGGAGGGAAGAGGCAGAGAAGAGAGGTGAGGGGAATGAGGGAGAGAGGAAGAAGAAAGGGAGGGAGGCCTTCCTCTGCCCTGTGGGAAACTTCCTACACTTACATGACCACAAAGCTGCAGCCCTCAGGCTGGCAGCCCAATGCCAGTCTCCCCTTTTCTCGAGGCAGCGCATGGCCAATCAAGTCTTCATTTGTCGATGGCTCCATGAGGGCTGGTTTCTCGTCTCAGGAGCCACACCCTGCGTCACTATGTCACCTCTGCCCTCGTTTCTCCACCAAGCACACAGGACAGTTGGCTTCTCGTGTCACCCTTCCAAAACCCTAGAGTGGGGGAAGATGCTCAAAGACAATAATTTGCAAACAGCAAGATGAGGACCCACTGCTGGGTGGTGAAATCAATTTCATGGGCTGCAACCAGCATTCCCCTCCCCCTCAAAATCAAGTAAAATACATTCAAGTGTATGAGAAGCAGGGAAAGGTAAGCTTCTATGAAACCTTTTTTAAGTAAGTCTTGTGCATTGATGCATGGGTCCTAGGTAATATTTATTTCCAAAATCAAGTAAAATACATTCAAGTGTATGAGAAGCAGGGAAAGGTAAGCTTTTATGAAACCTTTTTTAAGTAAGTCTTGTGCATTGATGCATGGGTCCTAGGTAATATTTATTTTTCAAAACAATTTGAAGACTGTTTGTTGCTCTAGGGATTTGTCCGGGTTTTAACATTTCCATATCAGTTTCTGAAGTGATGTTAGTGGGGGTGGTGAGGCAGGGAATGGGCATGTTCAACCTTATTATCCCCGTTAATTTCTGTTTTGCTTCCAGATGTGTTCCTGAGGGCCAGGGGTGGAGTGGAAGAGTGGGGATGGGACCAGGTTAAACCACACACGCACGCACACACACATACTCAGAGACCAG
The DNA here is from genome assembly GCF_000696425.1 of Galeopterus variegatus. Lineage (NCBI taxonomy): Eukaryota > Metazoa > Chordata > Mammalia > Dermoptera > Cynocephalidae > Galeopterus > Galeopterus variegatus. The sequence continues at coordinate 73,209 of NW_007728505.1, forward strand.
CAGAGACTCAGAATTTGTGCTCATCCACATGTTCTCTACATGCACTTATTTGCCCTGTACAACCCCTGCAGGAAAACTTAGTCAACGGAACAATCCAGACACCCTGTTTTATGTTCGTTAAGGTCCACAAATGAGTAAATCACCCATCATAGACATTTTCTCACTGGGAACTTCCATAGGCAGGAAGTGCTAACGTGGGCACTCCAGGTCGCTGCTATGGAGAGCCAGTGAATCCCATTGCTGTCAGAGGTCACCTGAGAGGCTTCTGGGTAGAGAGTGAGCCTTCTCTATACAACATTGCATGCATTCACTCATTTTTTCCACAAACCTGTTGGATATCTACAGTCCCATGCACTGTGTGTCAGGGCTGGGTATTTTGAGGTATTAAAGCTTTGCCCTGGCCTCGAGTTGCATCCCATAGAGGGAGATAGTGGCCAGGCAACCATGCCAAGGCTGGGTCCTAAGAGCAGTTAAGACCACAGGCAGGTTCTGGCAGCTGTGAGTGCTTGGAGGAGGACGAGGAGGGTGCAAGGGCATTCTTGGCAAAGGACAGCTCATGACACAAAGACACGGAAGGCCCAGAGTGGAGCAGGAGACCGTGCCTGGCTGACAGGCCTAGGAGCCCATGGCAGAACTTAAATGCATGGGGGAGAGTCGAGGGAATCTCCCGAGCAAGGACTGGGTGGTTCCAGGGGCCAGGGTGGAGGGCGGAGGGGGAAGAGGCTCCAGAAGGAGCGTCTGCTCTCCAGCTTTCAGAGGTTTGGGTTGGGCTCTGGTGAGAAACAGGTCACTACCTGTGAGGTTCTCAGACTTGTAGGTGGGGGCTTTGCAGGAATAAAGGTGGCCCTCACCTGGGGTGGGGCTGGCAGGATGACAGCTCCACCACGGCCCAGAGGAGACCACCAAGGGACTCCTCCTCCTCAGAGTGCCTTAGTCCCTCCTCAAGTTTCCGTACCTCCAAGCACTCCAAACCTGCTCACCCTTGCCCACCTCGAATCTTACTGAAAGCCATTGCCCTGGGGGCCTCATGCCCAGCCTCCAGTCCAGTCAGGTGGCAGCAGGCAGGCAGAGAAAGAGGGGTAGGTTCTCCTGCTGCCATTTTGCACAGATGTGGAGGCAACCTGGGTCTGAAGGGCCTTTTCCCTGAGGACCCTGGGCCCCTCCCTTCACCACCCTCCTATGCCCACCCAGAAGGGAAGGATCAGAGAGGAGGAACCCGAGACGGTGGCCTCTGGGCATTCATGGTGAACACCAGGCTCCCCCTCCCAACTTCTTCCCTCCCCCTTCCTTCTTCTCAAGAGCACCTGCTCTCTTTGGGGGAATCCTGGGGATCTGGGGAGACACATCCCTGGGGCTAAGCCAATTGATGCCCTGCACCCTGCAGTGCAGCGATTGAATCAGGAGTAGGCATGTGACCTGGGTCTGTCCAATTAGAATGTGTCTTAGGACATCGGCTAGGAATGCTGGGACCAAGACCCTCTTCCCTGCAGGACTAGAACTTGGAAGCACACAGCCCCTAGAGCTTCTGGAAGCCATCTTTGCAGCTATTGGGTGACCCTGAATGGTGTCAGCGTTGGAAACCAAACTGTGGAGGATACAGGAACTGTGGAAAGAAACCCGCAGGCTTACTGCTCTGCCTTGGCTCTGAAGCCAATTATTTCCATTGCTCCAGGCCCAGGCTTCAGGGCTTGCCCTATTTTGAGACCACAGAAGTAGATCACTGCATGCCTTTCTCTGCCTGCTCCAAGAAGTGGGGTGGGGGAGTTTCCCAAGCAAGTTTGCTTCCTTGGCTGCTGCCAGCCCACATGAAATCACCACATACAGTGGCTCTGCCTTGCTAAGCAAGCTGAGGGAAGGAGGAAAGTCCAAGGGTCTGGACCACAAGATCTCTGTGGTCTGGGGGGGTCACCTGGTGCTGAGAGGGATAGGTGCTGATTGCAAGCTGGGGCAGCATGAAGAAATGACAGGGGTGCTCCAACCTCCCTGAGGAAAACCCACATAAAAGATGTGGGAAAGCCCTGTGCTGAGGGTTCCAGGGTTCCAGTCCTGGCTCTGCCATTAACTCACCATGGACTTGGACAATTTCCTTCCCTTCTACTGGTCAGGAAAGGACTTGGGGTCTAGATCACAGGCATCTTTGCAGGTTGATATCTTAGGCGATGTTAATGTTATGTGGAAAAAGGTCTAAGTTCATATTAGTTTGGGAAATGCTAGATTTTTGTTAAATAAGTTTTCCTCAGGACTTGTCAGTACCTTTAATATGGTAATGTGCAGGTGAATTTCAAGGTGGGGAACAGAATATACAGCACTTTCTCAAAATTTTTTTGGTCATGAAACTCATTTTTTCAAGGTGTAGCTCTTGGGATGATAGTGTTCCTTGGAACACATTTTGGGAAGCACCAGACAAGAATCCTAACATGGCCAGTATTCCTGTTCCATCACCAAGAAAGAGAGGAAGTAGGCATGGGTGACAGTGATGGTCGCTTGCCATCACCCATTCCTACAGTTTCTCATTTTCAGTAGCCAGTCGTGGAGGTTGGATTGACCCACCCAGCTCTGAGGGCAGGCTCAGCTGTTCGACACTTCTGGCCCTGGCAACTGGTTTAGAGGTGGGCATGTGACCTCAGTTTGTATAAGCAGAGTGAAGGCCAGGGGAAGAGAAGACACAGTTGCTAACAGCCGTCATAGGACCACCAGGGGAAGGCAGAGCAGGAAGAAACTAGGGGGGGAAGAAACTAGGGCTTTGAGAACATTGTTGAGCTCCTGCACCAAGCTTTGCCTGAAGGTCACTTGCCTCTGGGCTTTTCTGATACACGACCCAGAAATGTTTCCTGTCATTCAAGCTAGTCTATGGGTTTTCTGTCACTTGCAATGGAAAGTAGACAGCTCATGACTTCACCCATTCTGCACCCAGGGCTAACATCCTTCACATGAAGAACCCATCCTGGGCTACCAGAATGGGGTGGAAACACAGCCATAAGAGGGGGATGTGGTCCCTGCCCACTGGGGAGCTCACAGCCTATTTGATGAAGGTTTGCAGGAAGGGATAGCTTTAAAAGGTGTTGAGAATTTGAAATTACTAAACACTAATGTGTAGATGAGAAAAGTGTTCCCCCTCATCTGATTTGTTCTGTCCCCTGGCTAATGTTTGACAATGACAATGACCACAGCGATGACAAGTAACATTTATTGAGTGCCTAGTCTGTGTCAAACCTTGTGCTCAGCACATTCCATGTATTAACTCACATCACTGACTTCACAATGATCCCCGTGAACAGCATGAGTAAAATTCTTTTTTATGTATGAGGAAACTGAGACACAAAGCAGAGATGCAATGGCTCAGCGTCACACAGCTGACCCATGGGTGTGGCCAGGCTCAGGCTTCTTGTGCCCTCTGTCCCCTGCCGGCCCAGCACCTCCTTTCTCATGTCCTGGTTGTGCTTCTTCCAGCCTCTCTTCATCAGAACCTTTGCAGCCTTGATGTCAACAGGTTATTTTCTTTAAAACATTGCTGGGAAAGTGTCACTTAAAGAGAATGTGCTCCTGGGAGTGGCCACAAGCCCAGCCTTCCTCATGGCGGTCCCATCTCTGCCCTGACCCTTCTAACCAAGCATCCACGTGGCTTTAGGGATGAGGCCAATGGATCCTGAGACTAGTATAGAGCTTCCATGGCCCTTTACTCCGCCACGGTCTCCTGGCAGCCTGTGCCCTTTCTACAGGGGCTCCTGAGAACCCTCTGCATTGGAAGCAGGCTGAGTCCGCCCCCAGGGAGCTGGCTCTTCCCATGCAGGCACTCACGTGGGCATCACACTCACTCAGTTTCATCCTGGCCGCAACAGGCTCCCACTTCTGTCCAAGATGATCTTTCATGCCTGCCTCATTTGGAGCAGCTGGCTTGAGCACCCTGCTTTAACACTCTGCATCCCTAATCTGACTGTGGTTCCACTGTCCTCCCCACCTGGCTAGAGCTGAACACCTCACCCAATTTCAGCCCCTCGGTGCTCCCAGCTCCTGGGTCACACTCAAGTTCTGCATATCTCCATGTCTCCACACCCTTCCATGGTCCCACCAGGGCCCTGTTAAGGGGGTTATGTGCTGAAGGCCCTGGCGAATGACCCACCAGCCCAGCTTCTTAGCCAATACCCCACAACCACCCCCAAGTAGTTCAAGCACAAAGGAATTTATTATGGGATATGTGGTAAGTCACAGGGTCACTGAGAAGGCTAGTGACCCAGGTTTGGCAACTGTCCAGTAAAGAACACCATCCAAAATCACACTGCAGACCTGGACCACAGAGACTCCTCCGCCATGGCAGCAGGCCCAGGCACCCCATCTCACCCCTGCATTGCTGGGGATATGATGCTAAAACTTATGCACCACTGGCCCTGGGGAGCTGGCTTGCCCGTGGCTACGCCCATCTCAACAGACTGCCCAGGTGCCACCCCTCAGGGTGTAGCTTCCTATTGGTGGATCGTGGTCACGGCCTCTGCCACAGCTGTAGAGAATCTGGTTGAGCAGCTATTAGGGTTCCACAGTGGGAGACAGGGGCTTATGGGATGAGTGGGGGTCCCCCAACTTACCAGGGTCTGAGTGGCCAAAGAGAATGACAAACATCACCCCCAAACCCCCAAAGCCTAGACCAGATGGGGGTTAAGACACTTGCAGCTGGGGTGGGGGGTGGGGCTGTTGCAGGTATCTGGCCTAGGCCCCAGCCCTCTTGGACACTCGTCTACCCCCCAGGCTGAGGGTGCATCCATCTCTGTCTTCCCAGGCTTCCTCTCTCCTTGGTGCCATCATACTGCCTAGCACTTCATGGGTGTTGGCTAAATGTTTGTGAAATGAGCTGAACTGTCTGCATGGCTAATATGCCCAGCTCCTGTCAACACAACATGGGTATGTGCCTGGTGAGGCGGGCCCAGCTTGTTTTCCATCCAGAAACACTGTGGAGAATAAGAAGATCTAGCCTTTGCAAGCTTCCTGTTAACTGTCACCATGACCTTAAAAGACTGGAGAAGGTTCTGGTGACCGGGGAACGAGGGGGAAGGCAATGACATCATACATACAGCAGCTGAGAGGTATTTGTCGGGTACAATAGGATGGCTGCATGCACCAACTGGAGTCAGGCCCTTGAGTTTGCATCCTGCGGAGGGGGAAGGCAATGACATCATACATACAGCAGCTGAGAGGTATTTTTCGGGTACAATAGGATGGCTGCATGCACCAACTGGAGTCAGGCCCTTGAGTTTGCATCCTGCCTCCTCCACCAGCTTGGTCCTGGGAAAGGTGCTTAGCCACCATGTGCCTCAATTTCCTCACCCAGAAAATGAGGTTGACAACAATAATGGACACAGAACTGAAAGAAAAAAAATACCCACAGACCAGAGACTAAGTTTGATATTAATTAGTAAAGGCCTCATATCACCAAAGAACACCTATAAAACCTAGAAGGACTGGAAGCCCCCTAGGCTCCCAAGCCAGGGAGAGGGCAGGGCATGAGTCACAGCCATGCCCCGCGACATCCACAACCAGCCCAGCAATAACCACCAAGCTGCCGCAGGAAGCTCCCTGGGCTCCCAAGCTGGGGCAGTGGGGAGTCAAGGGCTTCAGCCACATCCACCTGACATCTGCATTCTGCCCAGCAACGACCAAGCCACCATTGGAAGCACCCTGGTCTCCCCTGAAGGAATGAGATGGGTGCTACAGGCCCCAACCATGGCCCCCTCCTTCCTCCTCCTCCCACCCTATTTCTTTTCCCTTCCCTCTCCCCTCCCCCAACTGCTCCACAACATCTTAGAATGTAAAAAAAAATTAATAAAATCAGTTGATGTGTATTAAGAATTTAAAAAAATAGAAAAAAAAACAATAACAGTGGCATGTGAAGCTTAAATCAGTTAACACAAGGAAAGCCTTTGGAGCAGGGCTTGGCACAGAGGGGATGGTAGCTTTTTTTTTTGGCCTTGACCTTGGTGTTACAAGGCCATGCTCTAACCAAGTGAGCTAACTGGCCAGCCTAGTTAGCTTCTAAGTGGTGCCTTCTGGGGCAGTGCTAACTTCTTGCATTAAGACCTTTGAGCCTCAGACATGTCAGTGAGGTAAGTTCATTAGCATCTTTCCTTGAAGCTCAAAGAAGGGAAGTCACTTGCCTACAGTCATACAGCTAGTGAGTGGCAGAAGTGGGATTTTGAACTCGGGTTTGTCTGATTCAGGGCTCTTACCCCAAAGCCCAAGAAAAGAGACAGCTCAAAGTGTGACTGCTCCCTTCTCATGTCAATACCAACACGTCTCCTACATGCCTGGCACTGCTGGGGCTAGAAGGCAGCCACATAGGATATTTATAATCCAGGCTGGCAAGTAATGAGGCTGAAGTGGTCCCAGGTCCTCCTGGGTCCACTGGAAGGCACTTAGCTCAGACTGGGCACTCAGTATGGCTTCCCAGCAGTGATGACACTGGGCTGAGCTCTTGTTTAAATTTATTTTATTAGGGATATAACTTATAAGTAATAAACTGCATCCATTTTAAGTAAACAGTTTGAAAAATTACCTACCTATGTAATCACCACCCCAATCAAGTTATAGAACATTTCCATCACCCCCAGAAAGTACCATCCAGAATGTTTCTTCATGCCCCTTTCCAGTCAATACCCCCCACTCCCACCCCAGGCAAACACTATGGGCTGAGCTTTAAAACATGAATACAAAAAAAAAGGAGTAGGGACTGTAGTGGATTGAATTATGTTCACCCCAAACTCAATGAAGCTTGAATTGTATCCCCCAAGTTTATGTATTAGAAACAGCCCCCACTGTGACTATTAACAGGGTGGGAACTCCTATTATAGTAATTGTAAGGTGGGGCCTTGAAGAGGTGATTGAATTGTAGGACCATGAAGTAATGAATGGATTAGAAATGGTGGTCAACGGCTGGCCCGTGGCTCGCTCGGGAGAGTGTGGTGCTGATAACACCAAGGCCACGGGTTTGGATCCCATATAGGGATGGCTGGTTAGCTCACTTGGAGAGCGTGGTGCTGACAACACCAAGTCAAGGGTTAAGATCCCCTTACCAGTCATCTTAAAAAAAAAAAAAAAAAAGAAATGGTGTGGTCAGGGACATGGTTCTGAGGGCTTTAAAAGAGGAGGAGAGTCTGTCTTTCTCTCTCTCTTGCTCTCTCTGCTTCCACCATCTTGCAATGTGAGACCCCTGGGTCACTGTCACCACCACCAGATGGACTTTGGACTTCCCAGCCTCAGAAACTGTAAGCAATAAATTTCATTTTCTTTATAAATCACCCAGTTCTGTGTACTTTGTTATAAGCAACATAAACGGGCTAATACAGGGACTAAGAAGGGAGATGTCAAAGGCATAGAGAAGTATGATGTCACTGTGACTGCAGGAAGCTATTAGTTTCTTATTACTGGAGTCGAAGGAGCAAACCAGGAGCAGCAGGCAATATTGCCAGAGATGTGAGGAGGGGCCTGTCATAGAAGGCCTTATATTCTTAGAAAGAACTGAAATTTCATTCCCTGGGCTGAGGATCCCAAACCCAAATGCCAAAGAGGCCAAACATGAGACCTGAGGGAAGCAGACCATGTGTGAGAGAAGAGCAGAGAAAGCCCAGTGGTGCTGGGGGCAATAGGGAGCGGTGGTGACTGTGGCCAACTGGAGAACACAGGCTATAAGGGAAGCCTCCCCTGCTCAGCCCTTTGCACTGTTGACTGCAGAGATTTGGGCACAAGGGGGCCACATCTGGTTTTGTTTTTTCAAGTAAAGCCAGAAACCTAGATTTATGTATGAAATTTCCTGATTTTAAAAGATGAACAACTAAAGTTTCTTAGAAATACTACACAGCTCAGTGCCCAGGGGTCCTGACCAATCATGGCTTCAGGCTGTGCTGGGCCTGTTAGCCACCAGTTTGAGGCTCTTCTGTGGGTGATGGAAGTGCTTTAACCAGGAGAGTAACAGGTTCAACCTGTGCTGTATGAACAGAGCCCTGGCAGCTGTGAAAATAACTGATTTAAGGGAAGCCACCCGGTGGCTGGGAGGATGTTGGGGGTACTCCAGACAGGAGATAATAAAGCCATGAACAGGGACAGTGGAGGCAGAGACAGGGACAAGGAGATGGGTCTGAATTTGGGGAAGGTGTATGAAGCACAATCATCTGGGCCTGGGGCCACACACCTCTCCCACACTCAGAGGGTCCTGCATCCTCTATGAGCCATGGCCTTGGTGGCCACTCGCATGGCATGGGACCTTCCAGGGTCATCCTTGGCTCACAGGTGTGAGATGTGCTGGGCAAAATGCAGCTCCTGCAGGGCAGGGGTGATGCTTTCCTTCTCCCAGCACTGCACACAGCACCTGGCACACAGTGGGTCTGCTCCAAACGCAAGACCCATACAGGAGCAATCACACTGCAACATGCCAGCTATAAGCCCATCCAGGGGGCCAGTCAGTCAGCCAGTCAAATCTGTACACCCTGATCACTTCCTCTCTGCCAGGCACCATTCTAGGCGCCGGGCACAGAGCAACGAAGACAACAGATCCTTGGGCCAGCAGCTGCTAGGGCACCAGGCAAATAGTGCCCCCAAGTTGAGTGACTTTGCCACCATGGACTCCCTGCCCTTCTGGAGCTATGAGGGAGAGGTGGCCAACAAACAAAGAGATGGTGGTCAGCGCTGGGGGGAATAAAGTAGGGGGAGGCGGGATGGAGTTGGGGTGACTGGGGATGTCCAGGAGGGCCTCTCCGAGAAGGTAGCCTGAGGGATCAAGCCATGGGGATATGTGGAAGGAGAATGTTCCAGAGGTGGGAGTGTAGTGATATGGTTGAAGAACCACAAGACGGCTGGTGTGGTTGGAACAGAGTGAGCGACGGAGAGAGGAGCAGGAGAGGAGCCAGAGGGGTGAGGGTGAGCCAGATCTTATAAAGCCACCACTGTGGGCCACAGCGAGGACTTCAGCTCTGAGTGAACATGGGAGCCACTGCAGACTTTAGAGCAGGGGAGTGGCATGACATGACATAGGTTTTGACAAGATCGCTCTGGCTACTGTGTTGAATGTGGGACATGGGGAAAGGGGCAGGAGCAGTGAGTTCAGTCAGGGCTGTTCTCCAGGACAGCCAGGGACCAGACAGAGCAGAGGAGATGCAGGGAGGTGGTGAGAAGTAGTCAGACTGGCTTCTGTCTTGAAGGTGGAGCTGGTGGCCTTAGTTGATGGAATGGGTGTGGGTGTGAGAGAGGAGTCAAGGACAGCTCCAAGAGTTGGGTCTAACTAGAAGGACAGAGCTGCCATTTAATGAGATGGGGAAGCTTCAGGAGGAGCAGGGTTGTTGTTTGGGGAAGCAGTGGTTGCGGGGTGTGAGAACATGACAGCAACACAGTTATGATGATGGCCGGCAGGAATGTGGCATTGTATACACATGAGGCCACGGCTGAGAACTTTCGCACATGATCTCATTTAATCCTCCCAATAAGCTGGTGAGGGAAGTGTTGTTTTTGCCCCCATGGCAGGAAAATTGCTGAAGATATTACACTGTATTCCTTCCACCTGTTCTTGCCTCCCAATGCCACCTCTTCACAACACAACACAACACAACACAACAAAACATAGGTAGCCAGGTCCCAGGTAGTGTAGGCAGAGAGCAGAAGGTTTGAGAAGGCTCAGCTTTTCCTGCCTTTTGTCAGAGCCTGAGGTCAGAGACAAGCTAGTACTTGGCGGGAGTTGAGGAGGGGAGGTGGAGGCTCTGGTCAGGCTGCAGAGGGGCTGCAAGGGACTCACAGCCTCCCTGAGAGCCCCAAAGCAGCAGAGCACAGCACAGCAGAGCGTATGACAATGAATGGAGACATCAAATGACTGCACAGCCCTGGTGGGAGGCCAAGAATAATTAAGAAGGAGGTCCCCCCAGAACAGAGAGAGTGGGTAGTGAGATCGGATTGTTCTAGCTGCAAATGACAGAAAACCCGGCCAGAGCAGTTTAAACACAGTGGTGTGCAGGAGCTGATTCGCATGGACTTGTGATTGTATGTGTCTCTTCCCCACTTCAGTGATGTTGAGTTGGTAGCTTGACTCATCCAGGCAGGAGTATTTACACCTTGGGAAGTGGCAAATGCTACACATCAGGGCTTTTACCTGCAGAGCCTCTTGTTAAACATTTACTAGCACACTGCTGCTTAAACACTCTCCCTCAAAGTATAATATGACATTTACTGGCTGACACCTCTGGGACATCCAGGAGTGGGCTCGCTGTGGGGGATGCCCAGATGTTATCACCAGGCCCAGACTTTCTCTCTCCATCATGTAGCTAGGTTCTTCCCAGAGTGGCAAGTGGCTGCCAGCAGCTCTAGATCCTAGAGGTCCCAGCTTAGAGATCCTACTGGAGAGAAAAGATTCTCTTCCCTACAAGTTCCAGCAGAAGCCTGGGAACTGAGTCTCACTGACCCTACTAGGTCACATGCTCGCCCCAGAATCAATCACAATGATCAGCAAGATGAAAATGTTTATGGGCTGGGCCTGGATTATGAGCCCCAGTGTGTGCGTGCATGTGAGTTAGAGAAGGGACTCCCATGCAAACCCACACACTGTAAGAGGCAAAGGGCCAGGTCCTCAAAGGAAACCCAGAATATTGTGGTAGTAGAGGCTATTAGAGGGGGCAAAACCAACAGGGTCTGCCACAATTGGCTTTGTGGCCCAAGGTCACCTTCTAGCTCACGGTTCCTGTCAAAACCCAGGTTCCTTCCCGCTTCCCATTCTTCCTCCTCGGGGTCAGCCATGAACATGGAAACTCTGAACTCTCAGCCTCCCACCAAGACAGACAAAGTCAGATGCAGGTAGAAGGGCTGCCCTGCCTGGGGGGCTTTCTTTATCAGAAGAAAACTTGCCCTGAAGCCCCCAGCAGACCTCCCCTCACATCTTGTTGGCCAGGATGGATCACATGGCCACCTCTCAACCAGACATTGTTCACCTCTAGGGCTGGTCAGCCAGGAAAAGAGGGACAGTAGTCAACAGAGTCTGCCAGGGGAGACTAATTGCATTGTCAAGAGCAGCATGGTCTGACACAGGGAGACGAATGTGAGGTGTCCGTGTGCCCCTTAGGCTTGTGCAAAGAAGAAGGGACCACGTCCTGCTTCAGAGCCTGAGGGAAGGCAGGGGCTGGATGGGGCCCACATAGGGTCACCATTCATCCTGCTTTGTCCAGGACACCCTGGGTGATGCCTGTTGTCCCAGTGTCAATTCTAATTGTACTCCTTTTCCCTCTCAGAAGGGTCCTGGGCAGGGTCAGGGTGGCTGCCAGGCTCCCTGCAAGATGGGAGCAAGGGAAGCCTGTGGGGAATCTCCAGGCCAGAATCCAGGCAGAAGGTGCTTCTGCTGAAGTTTTCCAGAGGCCTCTTTACCAGGCTCCCTGTCAGGCCAAGGGCAGCAGCAGAGTGATTGGGAGTGGAGTCCCACCCTGCCCTGAGAGTCTGGCAGAGGTTCCCGCATCCTGTACTGAGGTGCTGCGGCACGGCTCGACCCAAGCCTCCCCTGACAGACGGAGACTGGACCATGCTTTATGCAAGCCTCATTCCTGAGGGCCAAGGCCACACTGCTGGCCAGGTTATCCACACAAGAGCACAGAGCAGCAGAGAAGCTCAGGACCATCTAGGGCAGTGTTTCCAACTGAGCGCTGCCACCCACAAGTGAGACAGGGAGCCAGTTTATGGATTGTAACCGGTCTTTTTTTTTTTAAAGGAAAGCAAAATAACCCTACAAAATATCAGAATATAATACATGTGGTAAGGGAAAGCGTTGGTTCACAAAATTTTGTCTCAGTTTTAGTTTTTACATATTATGCTATTTTATCTTAATATAAAATGCATGTCAAAAAGGTTTGAAAAACAGTAGCCAGTCCAATGCCAAACAGAGAGGCAAACTGATCTGTCCAAGGTCACACAGTAAACCAGTGGGAGGACCAGGCCATGAGACAAGCTCCTCTGACTTCCTGGCTATCCGCTGACTTAGCAGCTGATTTTGGAGACCCTGCTCTATGCTGGGCACTCCACTAGATGCAGGAGAGGGCTGTTTGGGTGACTAAGACCATAGACACTTTAATGCTAGGGGCATGTTGGGAGCACAGAGGAGGGACATCTGGCCCAATCCCTGGGTGGGACTGGGATAGGGAGTGGGGAGTGGAGAAGAGAGGGGACCAGGGAAGGATTCCTAGAGCAGAGACCTGTGTAGTTTGATGTGGGTTTTTTTCATAGGATGGAAAGAGCCATCTGGGTGTTGTAGATCACAGCTGTCATAAAGTCAGGGAGCAGGGATGCCGTGAACCTTCAAGGGACTGGAGAGGATGCTAATCTGTCTGAGGCTGGGTGTCATTTGGGGTATTGAGGGGCGTCCTCCATTCAGTGCCTCTCCATACTCAACTCTGTCTCAAGGCTCTGCACCCTACCCCCTTTGGCTCCAGGTGGGGAAGGGGATCCCAAAAAACAGCCAACAACTGCAGGATGGCTGTGGGTCCTCGCCCAGGCTGAGGGGTCTCCTTCCTGGGCATGACCTCTGGCACCCACAGGCCCCTGTGCCCCCTTTACCCTAGCTCTAGGCCACTGAGCTGCCTAGTCTGCACAGTGCCCAGCAGTCTGGGTGCTCCAGGAGGACAGAGATGGTGCCCACTGAGCCTGGTGGGTGAGTGGTAAGTGCTGAATGAGTGAATCCAGGTGTGGAGGGGCCTTGGGAAGGTAGCCAGACCTACGTGCCCTGTACCCTGGCCCCTGATTGGGGAAATGTGAGGCATATCTGCTGTGGCCCTGCTCCCCACCACTAGGCAGACCCCCTTCCCAGGCCCCCTAGGGTGGGCAGCCTGGGGCAGGGTGGACGGGTGGTCTCTGGTTTCTCAACACCCAATTGGAGACATTCCTGGGCTTGGGCAAAACAGAGGATGGGCAGAAAGCCTAATTAATTCCAAGAGCACTGGACTGACCAGCTGTGAGGTTTGAAACCAGCAACCTTCCCACTCTGGACTCCTCCAGCTATACAAGGAGAAAGATCTCTAAAGTCACTGCCAGCCCCAGAGGCTGAAGACCCTCCTAACCTCAACCCTTTCCTCTGAAAGTCCTTCTGGACATCTAACCTGCAGCCCTCTGGCTTTTTGCACAACCCATGAGCAACAGTTTGCTCCAGGCTGAGAACCCCAGTGGTGGAACCAAGACCCCACCCACTGTGGGCAAATGACCTGCCACTCCCTCCCAGCAAGCCTCGCCCAGACAGGCAGTTTGATGTAGGGCAAGGCACTGTTAATGGGCTGTTGATGATGCTTCCTGTGCTGGCATGACCGGAGTGAGAGTTAATTACTCCAGGGGCCAGGGACAGATGAATACTTCATAAAGCCAGAGCCACCGTGAATTATTCATCCTCCATTTGTCATAGGAGAGAGAGCAATGGGACCGCTCAGAGGATAGGGGAGTCCAGATTGGGGGGAGAGGGAGCGTGGCGCTTCTTCCCACTGCACACCCAGAAGGACCTGTTCTTCTCACTCCCACCCCTAGCCCTGGCCTGGCCCAGGCGGGACTTGGCCTGGCTCTTTGGCACACCCTGGGTCCCTCCTTTGCTGTCTCTGGTCTTGGCAACACTTCCGGACTAGGTGGTGTGCTCTGACAAAAGGGTTAAATGCCTGCAGAGCATCTATCAGGACCCAGCCTGGTGCCAGATAACCCCCAGGGGATGCAGGGATCAAGACCTCTTCCTGCCACATGGAGCTACCCTTCCAGGTACAGGCACGATAAACTCCCAACCCAAACCACAGCAGGTAATGGCAAAGCATGGGCTGCAGTGGGCTAGAGAGGCTCTACAGTGTGGCTTTGCCTGTCCCCCCCGCTTCCCCACCAGGGATGCAGGGGATGGGTGAGATGCTCCAGGAATGGCTCAGCACTTGTCCATGGCAGCGCCAGGGCCCCTGAGGGCTTGGTCAGAGCAGAGGATAAAGGTGACTGGCCTTGTCCTGAAAGCAGGTGTTACCCCTACACCTATGGCCTCTTCAAAACCACAGCAGGTAATGGCAAAGCATGGGCTGCAGTGGGCTAGAGAGGCTCTACAGTGTGGCTTTGCCTGTCCCCCCCACTTCCCCACCAGGGATGCAGGGGATGGGTGAGATGCTCCAGGAATGGCTCAACACTTGTCCATGGCAGCACCAGGGCCCCTGAGGGCTTGGTCAGATAAAGGTGACTGGCCTTGTCCTGAAAGCAGGTGTTACCCCTACACCTATGGCCTCTTCAACTGCCTCACTGGCCCCTTAGAACTTCCTGAGGGACAATTTTACTGCAGCCTCAGAAGCTCACACCAGCCATGGGTCCAGTTTATCCACCTAAACAACAACCTCCTTCCTTACTGCCTTTTAATAGGCAGCGTGGAGGGCTGCACAGGTGAGGGTAGCCCACTCCGAGCCTGTCTGGGGCCCTGTGCCTGCTTGAGCTGTTCCTGTAAGTGTCTGGCCTGGTCAGAGTTGGGGGTGGAAGTCACTCTTGGAGAAGCGCAGATCCCACCCACACCGGCCTGGATGCCCTGGAGCAGACCCACCTCTCTGAGGATGGTCTCTCTGGCCAAAGAGGTCCAGCTCAGCCCAGGGGCAGTCTGAAATCTAGGTCTCCCCAGCCCACGGGCCTCAGCCCTAGCCCCAGAGAAACTTGTCCTCTGCAGCACCCAGTGATGTCTCACTCCAGCCCAGGTCTGGCACCCCAGGGCTGCGCTGCACAGATGGGTGAGGTGAGGGACCAGGAGGGAGCAATGAGGACGGGGTGCAACCTGGGGCCAGGGAGGGAGGGGCGGCTATTGGGGGGTATTAAATCTCCCACTCCTCTTCCCTCTCACTTGGGCTATGGCCACTTCCATTTCTACAGCCTCCCCAGACTGTAATAGCAACCTTTATAGGAAACTGAGGTCCAGAGAAGAGGACACCTGTGGCAGGGCCCAAGGGTGGAGGGCTTCTGCCTGAGATTTCAATCCCATCTCCACCAATCCCCTCCCTGCCCTCAACTGTAAAATGGGCACTTTGGGCTTGGTGACCTCTATGGCCCCTTCTTGGTTCCCCTGGGGCTTCCTCCCTCTGGGTGAGCTGCACCCTCCCAGCCCCCAGCCTGGATTCCACTTGGACTCTAACCAGCTGTGCCACTTCAGAGAGGATTTCAGCCTCTCTGAGCTTGTTCTCGCCTTTGTACAACAGGATAATATCCCTTGCCCCACTGATGGAGTCTGCTGTGCAGGTTAAATGTTACCAAGGATAGGAATGTGCCTTGAAGCCATAAAGTCCCCTGCAGATGTGCAGCAGAAGGATTCCACACTTCTGGGGTCTCAAGGTGACAGCCAGCTCTGTCTGTTCAGCTGGCCCCATGTACTTTCATATTTGAATGCCACTAGGCAGGACATGCACCATCCGGTTTGCCCCAGGCCTCCCCACTGCCTGCCTCCTAGACAGCCAGCCATGTCATGCATCCACACTGGTGTCTGGCCCTGCATCTGGTGGTATTAGAGTCCTTGAAACTGGAAGCTTCTGAGTCCTATGGGTGCCTCCCAACAGAGAGACCAATTAGCTGGCAGGGGTCAGCCTATCCCATCTACAGCCAGCTGCCTCTGCCTCCTGCCCTGCCTGCCCCCCTTGTCTAGGTGCCCCAGCCTCCCAGGCCCAAGGGTAGGAAGGAGCCCACAGGTACTGCCTCCAGCCACAACTATGACAAATTGTTCCCACAGGCTCTAAAGAAATTTGCCAAGCCTCCCCCAGCCTGGGCCCCACCCCCAATTCTATACCCTGCCTGTGCTTCCCAGACCTTAAAGAATATTTAACCACCTGTTAAATGATTTATCCCACTGAGGCTCCAGAGCTCAGGGCATCTCATGGGCCTCCTCGAGAATTAACTAGAGCCATAAATCAAAGTGACGTTTGAGAAATTTCCAGCCGCCTCAGACAGCAGGCAGCAGCTCTGGCCCAGACAGGGGAAATGGCATTTAGATGGGGGGGAAATGGCATTTAGGACAGAGAGGCAAGAGTACTGGCTGGGAGTAGCCTGTGGACCAGTGCAGAAGGGGGCTGTGGGCCAAAGACGTGGTGCTTCCAGAGGGCTCTGTCGGGAGGGAGTTGCAGACACGTCCTGTTTGCTCTTTGTGCCTCAAACGCAGGCAGCATCTGAACTGTTCACATGTGCAGAGCCCTCTACAGTTGGCAAAAAGCTTTCCCACCTGTTGTCTTAACTGATTTCAAAACAGCCAGGGAGGCTACCACTATGAATGGAGACAGTTAGGCCTAATGGTCGGATTCCAGGCTTCTGCCGCTGGGGGCAGGGACAGGGGCAGAGGCAATCTTGATTTGTAGGGGCCCAAGAGTTGACAGAGTGTGGCTGGATGCAGAGACCAGTCTTGGGCTGAGGCATGTGTATTAGTCCATTTGTGTTGCTATAACAGAAATACCTGAGACTGGGTAATTTATAAGGAAAAGAGGTTTATTTGGCTTACGATTCTGGGACAGCTACATCTGGCACGGGCCTCAGGCTGCTTCTACTCATGGCAGAAAGCGGCAGACAGCTGGTGGGTACAAGCAGATCACGTGGCGAGAGGAAACAAGAGAGAGAGAGAAGGTGCCAGGGTCTTTTAAACAACCAGCTCTTGTGGGAACTAATAGAGCGAGAACTCACTCATTATGCCCCCCTCCCCCAGGGAGAGCATTAATCCATTCATGAGGGATCTGCCCCCATGACTCAGTCAGTTTCTAGCACTGTCACATTGGGGGTCAGATTTCCACATGAGTTTTGGGAGGACAATACATCCAAACTCCATCAGCATGGTTGCAAATGGAGACCAGGTGAGACTAGATTCTGGGTTAGAGGGAGGGGAGGAGGGGAGGAGAAGCTGATACTGAGCACCAGCTATGTGCTAAACCCAGAGCCACACGGCAGAGATGAACTACTCAGATCATACAGGAACCTAAGAAGGTAAGTAGTTGTTTAAACCCATTTTATTGATGTGCAAACTGAGATCTAACTGACCTGGCCAAGATCACACAGCCAGGAAGTGTCAGAGCCAGGAATTGAAACTGGATTATTCTGGCTTCAGATTCTGTGCTTTTCTTCTCCACTAGCAGGTCTGCAAAAAAGAGGAACTTGACAATGCACCTGACTCTCCGCTAAGGGCCTTACCTACATTATCTCCTGTGGCCCTTACAACAACTGCAGAGGCTGTCCTCCCATTCTCTCCCTTTCACAGATGGGGAGATGGAGGCCCCAAGCCCTCAGCCAGGCAGTCTGACCCCAGAGCTTCTCTGTACCTACCACACGGCACAGTCTCCTATGTTCGGAGCCCCAGCCAGAGGCTCCGTGTGGAAGGCTTGGTGGTGGGACTTTCCTGGCAAGAGTGAGGCAGTTGGACCATCAGGCCTTGTCTTGGAAAGAGAGAATTCCCTACAGAGAGGTGCTCAAACAGATGTCAAACACCAGGCTAGGGCCNATGCCTGCAGAGCATCTATCAGGACCCAGCCTGGTGCCAGATAACCCCCAGGGGATGCAGGGATCAAGACCTCTTCCTGCCACATGGAGCTACCCTTCCAGGTACAGGCACGATAAACTCCCAACCCAGACCACAGCAGGTAATGGCAAAGCATGGGCTGCAGTGGGCTAGAGAGGCTCTACAGTGTGGCTTTGCCTGTCCCCCCCGCTTCCCCACCAGGGATGCAGGGGATGGGTGAGATGCTCCAGGAATGGCTCAGCACTTGTCCATGGCAGCGCCAGGGCCCCTGAGGGCTTGGTCAGAGCAGAGGATAAAGGTGACTGGCCTTGTCCTGAAAGCAGGTGTTACCCCTACACCTATGGCCTCTTCAACTGCCTCACTGGCCCCTTAGAACTTCCTGAGGGACAATTTTACTGCAGCCTCAGAAGCTCACACCAGCCATGGGTCCAGTTTATCCACCTAAACAACAACCTCCTTCCTTACTGCCTTTTAATAGGCAGCGTGGAGGGCTGCACAGGTGAGGGTAGCCCACTCCGAGCCTGTCTGGGGCCCTGTGCCTGCTTGAGCTGTTCCTGTAAGTGTCTGGCCTGGTCAGAGTTGGGGGTGGAAGTCACTCTTGGAGAAGCGCAGATCCCACCCACACCGGCCTGGATGCCCTGGAGCAGACCCACCTCTCTGAGGATGGTCTCTCTGGCCAAAGAGGTCCAGCTCAGCCCAGGGGCAGTCTGAAATCTAGGTCTCCCCAGCCCACGGGCCTCAGCCCTAGCCCCAGAGAAACTTGTCCTCTGCAGCACCCAGTGATGTCTCACTCCAGCCCAGGTCTGGCACCCCAGGGCTGCGCTGCACAGATGGGTGAGGTGAGGGACCAGGAGGGAGCAATGAGGACGGGGTGCAACCTGGGGCCAGGGAGGGAGGGGCGGCTATTGGGGGGTATTAAATCTCCCACTCCTCTTCCCTCTCACTTGGGCTATGGCCACTTCCATTTCTACAGCCTCCCCAGACTGTAATAGCAACCTTTATAGGAAACTGAGGTCCAGAGAAGAGGACACCTGTGGCAGGGCCCAAGGGTGGAGGGCTTCTGCCTGAGATTTCAATCCCATCTCCACCAATCCCCTCCCTGCCCTCAACTGTAAAATGGGCACTTTGGGCTTGGTGACCTCTATGGCCCCTTCTTGGTTCCCCTGGGGCTTCCTCCCTCTGGGTGAGCTGCACCCTCCCAGCCCCCAGCCTGGATTCCACTTGGACTCTAACCAGCTGTGCCACTTCAGAGAGGATTTCAGCCTCTCTGAGCTTGTTCTCGCCTTTGTACAACAGGATAATATCCCTTGCCCCACTGATGGAGTCTGCTGTGCAGGTTAAATGTTACCAAGGATAGGAATGTGCCTTGAAGCCATAAAGTCCCCTGCAGATGTGCAGCAGAAGGATTCCACACTTCTGGGGTCTCAAGGTGACAGCCAGCTCTGTCTGTTCAGCTGGCCCCATGTACTTTCATATTTGAATGCCACTAGGCAGGACATGCACTATCCGGTTTGCCCCAGGCCTCCCCACTGCCTGCCTCTTAGACAGCCAGCCATGTCATGCATCCACACTGGTGTCTGGCCCTGCATCTGGTGGTATTAGAGTCCTTGAAACTGGAAGCTTCTGAGTCCTATGGGTGCCTCCCAACAGAGAGACCAATTAGCTGGCAGGGGTCAGCCTATCCCATCTACAGCCAGCTGCCTCTGCCTCCTGCCCTGCCTGCCCCCCTTGTCTAGGTGCCCCAGCCTCCCAGGCCCAAGGGTAGGAAGGAGCCCACAGGTACTGCCTCCAGCCACAACTATGACAAATTGTTCCCACAGGCTCTAAAGAAATTTGCCAAGCCTCCCCCAGCCTGGGCCCCACCCCCAATTCTATACCCTGCCTGTGCTTCCCAGACCTTAAAGAATATTTAACCACCTGTTAAATGATTTATCCCACTGAGGCTCCAGAGCTCAGGGCATCTCATGGGCCTCCTCGAGAATTAACTAGAGCCATAAATCAAAGTGACGTTTGAGAAATTTCCAGCCGCCTCAGACAGCAGGCAGCAGCTCTGGCCCAGACAGGGGAAATGGCATTTAGATGGGGGGGAAATGGCATTTAGGACAGAGAGGCAAGAGTACTGGCTGGGAGTAGCCTGTGGACCAGTGCAGAAGGGGGCTGTGGGCCAAAGACGTGGTGCTTCCAGAGGGCTCTGTCGGGAGGGAGTTGCAGACACGTCCTGTTTGCTCTTTGTGCCTCAAACGCAGGCAGCATCTGAACTGTTCACATGTGCAGAGCCCTCTACAGTTGGCAAAAAGCTTTCCCACCTGTTGTCTTAACTGATTTCAAAACAGCCAGGGAGGCTACCACTATGAATGGAGACAGTTAGGCCTAATGGTCGGATTCCAGGCTTCTGCCGCTGGGGGCAGGGACAGGGGCAGAGGCAATCTTGATTTGTAGGGGCCCAAGAGTTGACAGAGTGTGGCTGGATGCAGAGACCAGTCTTGGGCTGAGGCATGTGTATTAGTCCATTTGTGTTGCTATAACAGAAATACCTGAGACTGGGTAATTTATAAGGAAAAGAGGTTTATTTGGCTTACGATTCTGGGACAGCTACATCTGGCACGGGCCTCAGGCTGCTTCTACTCATGGCAGAAAGCGGCAGACAGCTGGTGGGTACAAGCAGATCACGTGGCGAGAGGAAACAAGAGAGAGAGAGAAGGTGCCAGGGTCTTTTAAACAACCAGCTCTTGTGGGAACTAATAGAGCGAGAACTCACTCATTATGCCCCCCTCCCCCAGGGAGAGCATTAATCCATTCATGAGGGATCTGCCCCCATGACTCAGTCAGTTTCTAGCACTGTCACATTGGGGGTCAGATTTCCACATGAGTTTTGGGAGGACAATACATCCAAACTCCATCAGCATGGTTGCAAATGGAGACCAGGTGAGACTAGATTCTGGGTTAGAGGGAGGGGAGGAGGGGAGGAGAAGCTGATACTGAGCACCAGCTATGTGCTAAACCCAGAGCCACACGGCAGAGATGAACTACTCAGATCATACAGGAACCTAAGAAGGTAAGTAGTTGTTTAAACCCATTTTATTGATGTGCAAACTGAGATCTAACTGACCTGGCCAAGATCACACAGCCAGGAAGTGTCAGAGCCAGGAATTGAAACTGGATTATTCTGGCTTCAGATTCTGTGCTTTTCTTCTCCACTAGCAGGTCTGCAAAAAAGAGGAACTTGACAATGCACCTGACTCTCCGCTAAGGGCCTTACCTACATTATCTCCTGTGGCCCTTACAACAACTGCAGAGGCTGTCCTCCCATTCTCTCCCTTTCACAGATGGGGAGATGGAGGCCCCAAGCCCTCAGCCAGGCAGTCTGACCCCAGAGCTTCTCTGTACCTACCACACGGCACAGTCTCCTATGTTCGGAGCCCCAGCCAGAGGCTCCGTGTGGAAGGCTTGGTGGTGGGACTTTCCTGGCAAGAGTGAGGCAGTTGGACCATCAGGCCTTGTCTTGGAAAGAGAGAATTCCCTACAGAGAGGTGCTCAAACAGATGTCAAACACCAGGCTAGGGCCTGTAGACGCAGTGCTGATCAAGTTGCTGTAAGGGGCCCCTAGGAGTCCCACAGGCCTCCCAAGCCTCAGCTGTTGGCAGCAGGCCTCAGCGGGCCCCCAGCACCTGGCCATTACTCAGGGAGCGTGTGCCCTGCTCGTTCTCTGTGGGGTGAGGGTCACCCTGAACCACCCTCTTTCCCATTCCTGAGAGCAGAGGCTCTGGTCCCAGTAACTCCTCAGCCTCCCCATAAAGCTGAAGTCAGGGTCCAGGAGAATCATGTCCCTCAATATCCACCCCTTGTCCCCATAACCCTTGAAATGTCTTGGAAATGCCATCATTGGGCACCCAGATTCTGTCTCCCAGATGGCTTTACCCCAAGAGCAGAGCAAAAATCCCTTTTCAGTTCATGAGCTCCAGTTGGTGATTTTAAAAATCCCACATTTGTAAGAGGGATGTAAAAGGCCTGCTGGAACTAGAGCAGTCTCCCAGAGGCCCCTATCAGGTCACTCCATGCTGCAGGGAAGGGTGAGAAAGTGGTATTTAAACATTAATGTGCCAGACTTCCAGTCAAGATGGCAGAATAGATGGTCCCCAGTGTCACTCTCTCCCACAAATCAACCAATTTTCAACTATTAAAAAACAATTGACAATGGCTGGCCCATGGCTCACTCGGGAGAGCACGGTGCCGATAACACCAAGGATCATGGGTTTGGATCCCTGTATAGGGATGGCCTGTTGATCACCTCAGATAGCGTGGTGCTGACAACACCAAGTCGAGGGTTAAGATCCCCTTACGGGTCAACTTTAAAATAAAAAAAAAAAAGCAACGACAACCAAGCTAGGGCCGCTAGAGCTCAATGGAAGAGGAGAGACTTACGGAGTTCATGAAGGCAGGAGAAGTCATGATGAGAGAAAGGATCACTCCCACCGTTTCAAATCCCGGCTGCTTCAAGGCAGGCCCTGGTAAGCCACGGAGCAGGAACTGGCAAAACCACTGCTGTGCCCTCCATATGAAGTTGCTTGGAGGTGGCAGGGGAGAAGAAGGACTCGGTGACTCCCAGGCCAGCATGACCACTAACAGGGTTCCCGTGGACTCACATAGGAGTAAGGAGCCACAACAACTAAAAAAAGGAGCCACTCAGAGGCCGGTGAGTCAACACAATGGACCAGTGCATGGCCCATCCCATGGGAAG
The DNA here is from genome assembly GCF_000696425.1 of Galeopterus variegatus. NCBI lineage: Eukaryota > Metazoa > Chordata > Mammalia > Dermoptera > Cynocephalidae > Galeopterus > Galeopterus variegatus. The sequence continues at coordinate 95,417 of NW_007728505.1, forward strand.
TGTTTGGAGTACAGGTGGTGGGAGAGATGAGTCCACTGGGGGAATACTGGGGAGCTGACCTGTCCCCCAATCAGTGCAGGGTCACTCAGAGGAGACTAGTCAGGAATATAGAATTGCATGGGGTGCAATTTGATGAGAAGACTTGGGCCTAGACCTTCTACACAACCCAGGTGTACCAGATTGCATGAGAGCCGGAAGTACCTATAAAGCCAACCATTGAAACCTGAGCTGCACAAAAAGCCTTCCCCAGGGAATCAGCAGCAAAACAGCAATTTAGCTCAACCACAGAGCTCAAGTGCTGGTTCCCACAGGAAGTTCCCCCATTTTAGAAGTAAGCAAAGGACAACAAATTAGTTTCAGTGCAGAGTTTAAGTGGTGGGAACAGCAAATAATCCAACGCAGAACTGAAAGAAAAAACAAAACACCCACAGACTAGAGACAAATTTTGATATTAACTTGTAAAGGTCTCACATCACTAAAGAACACCTATAAAATCTAGAAGGACTGGAAGTTCCCTGGGCTCCCAAGCCAGGGAGCAGGGAGGGCCGTGAGCCTCAGCCATGCCCCCCCGACATCCACAACCAGCCCAGCATTGGCCACCAACCTGCCACCAGAGATACCCTGGGCTCCCGAGTCAGGGCACTGGGGGGCCGAGGGCTTCAGCCGCATCCCTCTGACATCTGCATTCAGCCCAGCAACAACCGAGCCACTGCTGGAAGTCCCCTGGCCTCCCCTGCAAGAATGAGGGGGTGCCACAGGCCTCATCTATGACCCCCTCCTTCATCCTCCTCCCGTCCTATTTCCTTCCCCTTTCCCTTCTCCCCCAATTGCTCTGCAACATCTTAGAGTATAAAAAATATTAATAAATAAACTTAAAAGAAAAAAAAGCATTAATGTGCCAGCACCAAGGTGGGGCAAGGTACCTCTGTCCAAGATGGCTGTTTTTAACCCAGGCTTGTCCCCATATCTTCCCTCACCTTGTCTGAAGCCTCTGAGCCTCAGAGTCCTTCATTCCCACCAAGGATAGTGCCATGCTGGTGCCTCTAGGCAGTTGGGATGAGCCAGGCCCTTTCCACAGGGGCCTGGTGAGGGGGCCCTGCAGGCAGCAGGCCCTGGTGCAGGGAGTCTGCTGCTCTCCTCCCACCCGGCCACCTGTCCCGCCAGCCCAGGCCCAGCCACCCACCCAAAAATGCAGGGCTTGGACTTGTCCCTCTTTCAACTGCCCATTCCTGGAGTGTAAATTCAGCCAAGTTCACAAGGAGACTAGTGTCTCCTAGTGTCTGCTCAGGGCACATCCCAGGCTCCTCAGGTCTGGAGCTATTCTACTGGGAAAGAGAGGAGAGACACCCCATGGGTCTCAAATACAGTGCGGAGGCAGGGCAGGGTGTGTCCTGACCCCCCCTTCCCACCTGAGGCCTTGTGCTGCCCTCTAACCACCCGCCCCATTCCAAACATTTCACTCTACCAACCTGTCCCCTCACCCATCAGATCCTTCCCATTCTGTGCCTCAGTTTCTCTGGCCAGATCCCAGCTGGCTTTCACTCAGAATGTCAGGCTCAGGTGTAACCAGGCATAAGTCTGGCTGCCTGCCCTCTTTCAAAAGCAAACCACTCAAAAGTCAAATGATGGTGAAAATGGAAGTCAGTTTTTATTCAGGAATACCAGTGACCTGAGGAGAGACATTAGGCTAACCCATCTGTCTGGTAAACCTGACGGAGAATGGCCAGACTAAAGCCATCTCCCAGACTCGAATTTACTGAGGGGTTTTTAAAGAGAGGACTAAGGGAATGGAATGTGGGAAATGAAAAGCAGGAGCGAGGGAGATGTAAGCTATGGGGGCTCCGTGCAATGAGCTAGGTGCAAGGTCTCGCCAAGGCTCCATCTGGTTTTTTTTTTTTCTTTTAAAAGATGACTGGTAAGGGGATCTTAACCCTTGACTTGGTGGTGTCAGCACCACGCTCTCCCAAGTGAGCAAACTGGCCATCACTATGTAGGGACCCAAACCCGTGGCCTTGGTGTTATCAGCACCACACTCTCCCGAGTGAGCCATGGGCTGGCCCTCTCCATCTGGTTTCTGCTCCTGTCTTTGCTGTTATTTCAGGTCCTGCTGGAGGGGAGGAATCAGCACAGCTTTACTGATGTCTTCCTTGCTTTCCCAGGGTCTGGGTAGTATGTGCAAGTCTGCAAGTTTTTGCAACTCCAGGCTGGCTGGAAAACAACTTTACATTTATGTAAATAATGTCATCTTGCCCCATAACTAAGGTTCAAAATACCAAATAACCATGGGAAAAGAGATTGCATGTCAAAGAGGTTGCATTCTCAGAGAAATGCATGTCAAGAAAAAAAACTGTCCTTTTAAAATCTTTTAGCGCCCATGAGGTTTTAGGTCCTGACATGGCTTCAGTCCTGCTCACTCCAGCATGGGGACAACACAGATGTGAAGACTGAGGTGAGGGGCAAATGATGCAAGGCTGGTGTGTGCACACAGGGAGCACTCAGGTGGCAGACAGAGTCCCAGTGATGGACGTGGCTGCAGTGACAGCTGTAACTGAGCTCGCCTCACTCACACAGGTCCCAGGGCTGCCCCCAGCCTCCTCCCCCCAACAGACTGCAGGCCAGGCTGGGCCTTTGTGGATTCAGGCAGCCTGTGTCTGCCCCAAAGTCCCTGAAAGTGAACTTAGGAAGGGACACATGGAGCAACAGCATTCCAGGCAGTGCGAGCTGCGTGGGCAGAGACCCTGCAACAGGGGCGGGGACTGTCCACGAGCACAGCGAGGCCTCAGCTAGAGTGGGGTGAGTGCTGGGTCCCTGAGAGTGGGCTTCTAGAGCCACCACTCTGAGTGACAATATAAAATCCCCCAAGCAGAGGAAACAATTCAGGGCTTCCCGACAAGGGAGAGGAAGGTGATTCCCACATCCCCCGTCATCCGTTTGTGTCACGAGAAGGGCTAAAGCCTTGAACAGAAGTGGGGCAGGGGATAGGCACGGTGCTACCCAGAACTTGGGCTCGGGGACAGAAAGACAGACCCTGCTCCTCTTTGTGGCTTCTATCAGTGGGGCCTAGGGTCACCTGCCTCCCAGAGCAGTTTTGAGAGGCTGACAGGCTCTGGCACAGCTCAGAGGGCCTCCCAGTAAACTACACATGTTATTAGCTTGCCAGGGTAGGAGGAAGGAATGGGCGCCCAGCCCGGCTCTCCTCCCCCACCTCAGGGTCCCCACCCTGTGGCTGGAAGCTGCAGCAGTAGAGGGGACACAGTGGCTGGCAAGGTCCTGCTGAGCACAGTTCAGAGTAGTGCCAAAGCTCTGAGTCTGGCGCTGTGGTGGTCCCACTTAATAAGCTCAAACTGTAGCAGGAAGGTCCCCAGAGGCCTTGGGAGGTGCTGGTGGAGGAGGGAGGTTGTGGTGGTGGTTGGGGGGCCCTCCCCTCACCCCCTCAGGAGACCGGGAGGCAGTACTGGTTCCCTCTCCCCGAGCCCCAGGGCTCAGAAGGAGTGGGGGAGATGAAGTGTTTGCAGCCAGAATCCTGTGAGGACAAACTTCTGTATTATTTGTGGGCACAGCCGGAGGGGGCTGATCTCACATAGAAAGCAGGAGTCCAATGTCTGACTCAAATATAACATCACGTATTTTCTAGCTTTTTGTTGCTTGTAGCTTGTCATGGTAATTTTGCATCAATTTGCTTGTCATAATTTAAGAAGAAAACGCACAGAGCATTAGCAGTGGGCCTAACGCAGGAGCCACTGGATAGCATGGTGGCCAGTGTTGTTCTATAACAGCCGCATGGCATAGGGCAGAGTGATGACCCCCTGTTCACAGCCGAGGAGAATGACCAGCCCAGGGCCCCATAGTGGGTTAGGGCAGGGACAGGACCCGAGTTCACACTGCTGACTCCCACTTCCCACCCCTCCCACATGCCACAGCCCCAGTCCTGGCCTGCAACACAGCAGTCCCTAGTGCAGACCCCAACCCAACCCCAACACACATCCCAACACTGGCTTGAAGCTTTGTTAACTTTGAATTTGACAGGAGTCCTGGTTCTACCCCAATTCCAAATCGAATTTCAGTCCCTAAACCAACCCTAATCCCAATCTCCCCAGCTCTTACCTGCCCAGATCTAGCCCGAGGCATGTGAGTGTCCAGCATCTTCCCCTTGCAAAGCCTGCCTGGGGCACAGCCTGGGTCTACCTCCCTGCCCTGGGGTAGACAGGGTGAGGTTTAGAGAGGTTAGGTGACTTGTCTAAGATCACACAGAGAAAGAGTAGCAGAGTTGTGTCTGGAGCTCAGGTGCCTGAGGCTCTGGACTTTTCTGGTGTGAATGGGCAGCATGAGGCCTGGAAGGTGGCAGGGGTGGGGTGGGGATGGTGAGAGCCCACGGCAGCTGATATTGACAACCCTCCAGGGGCACTCCTCTGACAGTACATGGCCTCATGGGAGCCCCACAGCATCAGGAGAGGTGGGCAGCTCAGTGATTGTTAAACTTCACTTTACAAATGAGAAGACTGAAGCCCAAAAGGAAAGGCCAAGGTCACCCGTCAGGCCAGTGGCAGAGCAGGGCAAGAGCCCAAGCTCCCTGACAGATGACCCAGGGCTCCCCCATTCCCCACAGTGCCCTCCTCCCACCCTGTAGGGGGCAGGCAGCTAAGTCAGCTATGGGCAAAGAAATAAAGCAGGAAACTGTACAAGATTACAGATGGCAGAATGCTGATTTCTAGTCCTCATCCCTGGAGAAGTGCTGGAAGCATTTCCCAGCCCCAGAATGGCCAATGCCAACTCACAGGTACCTTTAACAGGGAGGCTGCATGGGCTCAGAGCAGCAACATTGGAGTGCCCACTTACCCACAGCAGGGTGTGCTCAGGTGGGTTAACCACCTGCACTCCCATCTCCCCATCTGTAAAATGGGAGCATACAGCTACCTCAAGATGTTTCTGAGTATTAAAATCAAAGGAGGGATGCACGGCCCCAACTTAGCACCTGGTTTGTAGTAGGAGCTCCCTGGCTTTAGTTCCGTCCTCTATCCACACCAGCCTGCCACTAGGAAAAGTATCTCTGAGCAGCCCCTCTCTCCCCACGGTCTGCCTCCATAGCTAGCAAATCTCTCAGGACCATTAACTCAGTTCTTGAGTGTGGCCTGAGGGGGTGCCTTGTTTGTGCAAATATTTGTGGGTTGTGAATATTGATAACCTGAGTGCTCAGGAGAGACCTGGAAGGAAAGTATTTAGCCCTGCCCCCCTCTGGAACATTCTAGTGGGCCACTCAGGTGTATCTGGCAAGGCCCCAGGGCCTGAGTGGAAATGCCCAAAACTTGGAGTAACCCTGAAGTCTGTGACCCTGGGTCACAGGATGCCAGAGAGGGGCTGATGAAGGGTCCCCTGAGGTGGGGAGATCCAGGCTGGGAGCGGGGCAGCTCTCAGGGCCCAGAAGGAGGAGCAGCCAAGGCTCCCGGGAGGCAGAGGGAGATCGCACCAGGAGAAAGCAAAGGGCCAGATGGCAGAGGGAAGGCACTGGCTGCAAACTCCACTGGGAAAATTAATTAAACCTTCAATTATCACAGGCCTGCCCCTGTCGGCTCCAAAGGGCGCCCAGGGCCCTGGTTGCCCTGCCCAAGCCAGGAGTTAATAATTCACCCTCTAATGAACTCAACAGAGAAACAGCCAGAACCACCCACCCGTCTGTCTGCCTGCCTGCTAGGGCTCCAGGCAGGAAGGAGGATGGGGCACTCTCTAGATCCCTTTTTCCACAGGGAGTCACATCATAAGCCCGCTAGGAGAGAGATTGCATGGTAGCCCTTCTTGTCCCTGGGGACCTGAATGTCCTTGTAACTATTCCCAGAAAGAAAGAAACCAGATCCTAGCATAGGGAGGCCTCATAAACTTTTATTTCAATTTACTGTGCTGGAAACTGCGTGTGGTACTGGGACACAGATGAATAAGACCCTAGCCCTACCTTCTAGAAGCTGATTGTCAGCAGTGGGAGGGTGGGGGGAGAAAACAGACACAAAACTGACCATCACCAGAGTCATCTACGGCCAGTGCTATCAGCAACAGCATTACCCTCCAAGAGGTGTTGGGGGAGGGTCTCAGTTCTGGGTGGGGGAAAGCTGCTCAGAGGTGCCCAGGTGAACAGACAGGTCAGAGTCATATGGTCCCACTCCTTGTCTTATGGGTGAACAATCTAAGACCCAGAGAGGGCAGGTGAGCTGGCCGGTTAGCTCAGTTGGTTAGAGAGCAGACTTATAAGCCCAAGGTGATGGGTTCAGATCCCCGCACTGGCCAGCCACACACAAAAAAACAAACAAAACAAACAAAACCAGAGAGGGCAGGTGACTGGCCCAAGGCCACACAGTCGTTCAGGGTCAGGACCAGAATTGGAACATGGGCTAGAACCCTGTAAAGAATGTGCCTCCCCACACTGAACAAAGCAAACTGAGGCCCAGAGAGTCACTTAATTGGGACTGTGAATGGAGCCCTCCTGGCACCCACACAACGCCTGACAAAGATTGGCCCCCCAAGAATCATTTCACATGGTGTGCATTGCCTGAGAGCCCACACACCATCTTTTCTACTGAGAGCACCAGAGAGCAGCAGCTCCCGCAGCTTCCCTCAGGTACACAGGCCCTCCTGCCCCTTCCAGCCTGCCTCTTCCACATCCCCATCTCTTGCTCAGGACCTTAGCCATTCCCCCAGCACATGGGCTGGCTGGGTGGGCCGCCAAGAATGGCTGAGTTCCGACCCTCCCAGCATGGCTAGGGCCAAGCTTTTAAAGCATGATCCTGACACAACCTGCACCAGAATCACCCAGAGAGCTTGTTAGAATGCAGATTCCCAGGTCCCGCCCAGGACCTGATGAATCAGAATCTCTGGGAGTGGGTCATAGGAATCAGCATTTAAAAATAACCTCTCTGGGGCCGGCCCGGTGGCGCACTGGATAGTGCGCCGCTTGGGAAGTGCGGCAGTGCTCCCGCCCAAGGGTTCGGATCCCACATACAGACCGGTTCCCGCTCACTGGCTGAGCGAGGCGCGGGAGCAACACCAAGGGTTGTGATCCCATTGCCGGTCCCCGGCCCGTTACGGGGGCAACACTGAGGGTTGCGATCCATTGCCGGACACGGAAAAAGACAAAAAAATAAAAAATAAAAAATAACCTCTCTGGAATTATATTAAGTGAAACGAGTCAGGCACAGAAAGAGAAACACCACATGTTCTCACTTATTGGTGGGAGCTAAAAATTAATAAATAAATTCACACACACACAAAAAAAACCAGGGAGAAGGGCGGGGAGAAGAAGATATAACAACTACAATTACTTGAAGTTGATACGACAAGCGAACAGAAAGGACATTGTTGGGAGGGAGGGAGGAGAGGGAGGAGGGAGGGAGGTTTTGGTAAGGGGCAACAATAATCAACCACAATGTATATCGACAAAATAAAATTAAAAAATAAAAAATAAAAATAACCTCTCTGGTTTTTTGCAGGGTTTTTTTTCTTTTTTTCTGTAAATGGTTCTAACGGATACATAAATACAGAGAAGTATGTGAATTGTTCAATGCATTTTCATGAATTGCACATCTGTTTAATCTACACTCGGGTCGAGAAATAGAACATTAAGAGACCCTCACAAACCCCTTATGCCGCTTCCGGTTACCAACCTCCCCAAATAGTGCCACTATCCTGACTTCTAACAGCTTAGATCAGTTTTGTCCGCTTTTGAACTTTATGTGTGTGGAATCATACAGACACTCATGTTCCAGCTTTTGTTGCTTGACATTGTTGGTGAGATCCATTCATACTGTTATATGCAGTAGTTGCAGTTTGCTTATTCTTGCTGCTATGATTATACCACAATTTGTATGCATTCTGCTGTTGATGGGCATTGGGTTGTTTCCAGTTTTGGGCTATCAAGTGGGCTGCTATGAAAATTCTATTACATGTATCTCTGTGGACACTTGTACACATTTCTGATGGGTATGTGTCTATGAGGAGAATTGTTACATCATAAGGTTTGCTTATGTTCAGGTTTATTAGATACAGCCGAACAATTTTCCAAAGTGGCCGAACCAATTTAGACTTCTACCAGCAGTGTTTAAGGGTTCCAGTTGATGCACATGCTCCGCGACCCTTGGTGCATCTCCCTTTCCATTTTAGCCACTCTAGTGTGTGTGTAGTGATATCATTTTATGCTTCAACTTGCATTTCCCCGATGAGAAATGAGATTGAGCACATTTTCTTATGTTTATTGGCCATTTGGGCATCTTTTGTGAAGTGCCTGTTCAGATCTTTTGCCAATGTTTTAATCGAATTGTCTGTCTTTTCCTTATCGATTTGTAGGAGTTCTTTATTTATTCTGGATTCCAGTCCTTTGCTGGGTATATGTATTGCAAATATCTTCTTCAGCTTGGTGTCTTGCCTTTTCACTTTTAATGATGTCTTTCGAGAAACAGAAAATTTTAATTTTAATATGGTCCACATGATCAATTTTTTCCCTTTTGGGTAGCATTTTTCATGTCTTGTGTCCAGGTGATTTTATGCACATGAAAGTTTGAGGGGTGGGAGTGGAGCTCTTCCAGGTGGACAACAGTCATTATTACTAACCCCCACTTCCTTCTCAGCAGAATTCCCTTAAGCATGTGGGCTACACTTCCTGAGCACTTATCCTGCTTTGGGGCACTTTACATGTTGTAGCAGACACCCTGTGGGCATCTTCTCAGCCTGTGTCCCAGTGGGATGACGTCTGCTGAGAACTGCTGCTGGATGCAATGGGCCATGTGTGGCAGCCATGTTTGGCACATGACCCTGCCGCCTCGGCTGCAGCTGATGGGACCAGCTAAGCTAATCCAGCTCCCTGTCCTGGGGATCTGGAATTCATCCTGAGCTACAGTAGTGAATTCATCCAGACCATAGCAAGGCAGAGATGGCAGGAACTCAGGAGCTGAGGCTGCTGTGGGGACGGTAGAGGGCACATCTGGTCCTGTACCCCTGCAAGCCACAATACAGTCTGCAGAGGAAGGCGAGGACGCAGAGAAGCAGGGATGCGGGAAGGAGTGTGGCCACTGTCTAGGTTACCCCTCTCCTCCTTGTTCTTGGCCCTCATGCTGTGCTCCTGCTCTGGAGTCCCCAAAGACACCCAGCACCTTTCCAGTAAATTCTCCTGATTGTTTAATGTAAATCCTGTCCTTGCAACCAAAAGAGTCTTGTCTAAGACATGATTATCATCTTGAATCCTCAGAGCAATGGATTCTTCCTTTTTTAGAGGTGGAGAAACCTGAGACTTGAAAGATTATAAATGCTTTTCCCCAAACCTCGCTGCTACTGAAAGCCAGAGAGGGGATTCCAGCCACAATCTGCATGGCCCAAAAGCTTGCTGTTAATTTCTCTACAGCACAGAGCCACACACACTAGGCCTGAGAACAAGGTTTCCCAAAGCATGTTCTGTAGAACCATGAAGTCAGGGAATGAGTCCTTAAAAAAATAAATAGATAGTTATTTAGTTCCCTGATCCAGCTCTGGGGACACTGGGCCAAACACACATGAAACAAGGCATTCTTTTCTGCAGGGCTTTTCAGAGCCTTTGGTAGAATGGTGCACAATGGGAATCCACAGAATGCAGAATTTCCGTACCCCATCTGATCGTGGAAGCCCTTTTGTAAAGAGCATTGCACGGGATTACTATTTAATGGAAAATGCTGCATGGAACCAAATTTCTCCTCCCTGCTTCAGGGTAGTCTCCCCGGAAGTGGTGTCCTGAGCAAATAACTGGAAATGTCCATCTCACTGGGTACATGACCCCTCATTAGATATGTTCAGGGAAGGGATCTATCCTATAAATCTCTTCCCTGAGGTTCAACTCACCTGAAGCAACTCCCATGGGTCTGTGCACCCCTGGATGAATCAACTATACTGAATTTCAGAATATTCGAAGTGCTAGATGGGACTGATCCTGCCTGGGACTCCAGGCTCCGCCAGCCTGCTGTGACCCCGGGAACCTGGCCCTCGACCAGACAGCCCCCTCCCAGTAGGAGCACGGCCAGGAAGGGGCAAAAGAAGGGGGGGGGGTGAGGGAGCCTGGGAAGAAAAAGTGAGAGAGAAACGGGGAAAGACTGAGGAGAAGTGGGAGAACAAGAGAGCAAGGAAACAGGAACAGACGACCCCTCAAACAGGGCTGCAAGGAGTGTTTAGGGAAGGGACTATTTGCCAAAGACGTGCAAAGGATTCTGAAAAACCGACAAGGGTGGCACGTGCCTGGGAGCTAGAAGCATGAAGGGGCTCCACCACCCCTAGGCCTGAAGGACAAGGGACAGAGTGGAGAGGCTGGGGCAGAAGCTGCCAGAGCCTTGGTGCCGTCAGCTCAGCAGAGCCGGATCCCAGGGATAAACAGCCTCCTACTGTCCTATCCTGTGACCTGCTGCTGGTGCCTCCCCGTGGCTGGACCCAGTCAGAGGCCTGGGGCAGGGAGGCTGGCTGCAGACTGCACCAGGCAGAGTGGAGATGGATGAAGAGCAGGCAGAGGCCCAATGGAGACTGTCCATCACAGAGAGGTTGGGGAGAGAAGGCTGTGGGAAGCGAGAGAGAAAGGAGGGGAAATGAAAACACAGGCCATCAGAAGGGAGGGTCTTGAAGAAGCCAGAGGAGAGGAAAATAGACGGGAGAGGAGCCTCAAGGTGGAAGCAGCTTTTCTCCGCCTCCTCCTAGATGCACCGGGCTGTTGCCACGGCCCACTTGCAGGTCTCTCAGTATCAGAACAGCCCACCGTGGGAGGCAGACATGTGAGCACGCCCCACAGAGAGGCAGAGCCCCCTCCCCACTGCTGCCAGCTCCCATGTAGCTAGGGGGCAGATGAATCTCAGCTGAGATCAGCTAAACATGCCAGCCTCTGATGTGCATGGGCCTCTCTTCACACAAGCCCCAAGTGCCTGAAATGTTGGGAGCATAAATCAACGCCAGGCCAAGGAGTCCTCATTGAAATTCACCAGGAAATCTCATCACTGAGGATCCTAGAGCGAGTTCCTCTCTATAGACAACAGCTGTCCCCCAGCCTGGTTTTTGTCTAAAAACAGATGTTCACACATTGGAGTGGTTAAAAGTAGGCCACTGTGCTTGTAGGAGTTCATCAGGAGGGAGTTGTGGCCTGGCTGGCATGGGTGACGATGGGCTGCCTCTGCCTCTCAAACTCTCAGGTTTGGGGAAAACTTGCCGGCACTTAACTTCCCTGTCTGCCTTACCCCTCCACGTTCTGGTAACTCCAAGGAGGGAGAGCACATTTGCCTGTACCTATTCTGCAGGGGGGTAAACTGATGGAACCGCCCTCAGGGATAACTCAGGCCTGCCCTGGCTCATCCAGCCCTCCCTTCCTCCAACCCCAGCTCCCCTAGCCTTGTGGGCTCTGGGCCCAGCTCCTGCCCTCTGTGGGGCTTGCCTCCCTCACCCCAGGGCCTGGCTGGATGAAGACCATGGGAGAGTCACCTTTCTATCTGTTTCCAAGTGCCAGTAGCACCAGTTCCTTCAACAAGATGAATCCAGGAGCACCATGACCAGTCCAGGGAAAGTGATGTCTGAGGCCAGGAAATCCCTCATGGAGAGAGGCAGCTGCTGTAGATCAAAGCCTGCTCACTCTGTCTCTACATCATCATTAGCAGGGGGCAGAGGTGGGGGGAGACAGGGCCAGGAGCAGGCTGCAGGAGAGCTCTTGGCATCTCTAGAGCAAGACTAGATGCCCCAGAAGCACCTGGTGGAAGTAAAGCAGCAGCTCCAATGCCCTCTGAGCCCAACATTTGGTGGGGGCCAGAAAAGGAGCTCCAGGACCAAGTCATATGCCAGAGAAGGCTTCCTGGAGGAGAAAGCATCTGAACTGAGTCCTGAGGAAGCACTGGTGGTACTAAGGCCATACTTGGATAGGCTAACCCCCTGTATTGGGAGAGTCTTCACCCATGGGGGGCTTAACAGAAAGACACCACAAGGAGAAGTCTGGAATCCAGAGACCCATCATGAAGTGCCCGTTAATGGGGTATATGGATCAAGCATATCAGGGAAGGCTTCCTGGAGGAGGTAAGCCTAAGTAGAGCTTTATCTCTTTCTTTTGGGCAGCTGACCAATACAGGGATCAAACATTGGACCTTGGTATTATCAGCACCATGCTCTAACCAACTGAGCTAACCAGCCAGCCTCTCTAAACAGAGTCTTAAAGGAGAGGAGTGAAGAGAGAGCACAGACCTGGCAGACTCCTCAGCTCCGTGCCCTCATTGCTCCCAGGATCTTTCCTCCTCAGCCATTGCCTCAGTTTGAGTTTGCATACTTCTCTAATTGTTCCATTAATATCAGTGGACTGTGGGCTCCACGGTTTTGCTCACCATTGTGACATAGTGAGTGCTCGATCATGTTTTTGGAATGAATGAGTGATAGGATGAGCGAATGAATGAATGACTAGTTGTAACTTTCACAGCTGGAGTTGGAGTGGGTCTGTTCCATGGAGCAGGGGGAGGAGGCAGTGGAAGGCCCTGGAGGTTTCTAAGAGTAAGTGGAGCTGTGATGGTTGAGCTGAACGGAGGAGAGTCTGGGGCAGTAGGACAACAAGAACAGGGTTCCTTGTCCATGTTTCAGGGGGATAGAGGGTACCCAGGCAGGAAACTGGGAAGGGGGGTGAGGTTAGGACTGGATATAGAGTGTGTCATCTGGAATTGGGGGGGTGGGGGGTGGCACTTGCAGGAGGTAGGCTCAGAGAGAAAAGAGGGCTCAGGATGGAGCCAAACCTCAAATAATCTCCTCAACCCCATGTCCCTCTCCCCAGCCCCAGGTCCTCTAGCAGCCACTGGACCCCTGCCTCCTTCTCCTCACCTGCTCCTTGGTCTGCTTGTGCAGAATGATTTGTGGCCCTGACAAGTTGAATTGTGGGTAAAGCGGCTGTCCAAATGGGGAGCAAATTGAAAGTGTGGCTGCAGCAGGTGGGTCGTCCATCACAGGGAGAGCGGCTGTCAGCCTGTGCTGCCCCGCCCTGCCTGGGCAGCCACGTCAGGGTGCCAGCCCCAGCGCTGAGGGGGCAGGTGGGGGCCTGGGGCTGGGGGCCTAGTTGGAGAAGAGACAGGGAAGAGGAGTCCTGAGATCACCATTTCTTACATTTATAGTCTACTTTGGGCTTTTTCGTCACATTTTTATGCTGATGAGTTTTACATAAGCCTCCCAAGAAGTGTATATATTAACAAATGGGAAATTGAGGCACAGCCACCTGGGTGACAGGCCCAAACTCGCACAGCACTAGGGGAGACTGGGGCATGAAATTTGTTGCTGGAATACCTGGAACTCTTAAGAAAGCAGTGCCTTCCTGTAACATGGAAGAATTCAAAAGCAAATAAATATTCCATCTGGCACAATTCCTAGCTCCTGGAGGTGACACCTTAGTGGTTCCACAGCCAATAAGGACCAATGAGGAGAAGGAGCCACAAAAAACACTTATAGTCTATAGGCCCTGCCTGGAGGGACTTGCCAGTGGGACTGCGTGTGTGTGTGCAACAAGCTGTGCCCCCCACCTGCAGCCCCTTCTAGGAGAACCCACCCCATGTCCAGCCTCCAACAACCTCTGCCTTGATACATATGACCCAGCCCTGACCACAACTGCTTAGGCCAGAGGTAGTCACCTAAGCCAAAGGCTCTCTCCTCATAGCCTGGTCACTGACCTTTGACATGGGACCTGGCTGAGAAAGATGAGCTAAGCCAATCAGAGTCAAAGATCTGGAATTGGGACCCTAAGCAACCTATCAGGGGGCACTGAGCCAGGCCAAAAGGTCACATGGTGACCTCTGGACTCATCTTTCTGAGAGGCCCAAACTGTCTGTGCCCTGCTTACTTTCTCTCTGCCTCTCCCCTGACTCTCAGCCCAGAAAACTGTGTGTGTAGAGGGAGGGTGGGGAGGAAAGGTGGGTGGCTTCCACGATGTCATCCCACATGCCCCACCCACTCAACTGTTTATCCACATGACTCATTTCTGTGTCCCCTTGAGGGGTAGGATTTTGAAACTCAAAACCCAGGCACCGATTGCTTGTTTCTCTCTTTAAGCTGAGTCACCCCTTCCTTGAGACAACAGCTGAGCTGTCCTGCTGACTAGTGAATGGGGAAATGGCCAAAGCTGGGGATGAAGGGACACCCTGGAATACGAATCAATGGTTCAACATATTATCCTGCCACACCAGGTTACATGTGGCCAGGGATCCCGAACACTGAAGCATCAGGAAGGGAGAAAGCTCCCTTCTGCCTCTTCCCGGATGTGTGTGTGTGTCTATCTGTCTGGGCCCATCTCTGTGGACCTCTGTGCTCCCAATTTCACTTTGGCAAGGCCCTTCCTGGCTGCCCTGCTCCTGGGGCTCTCACGACCTGTTAGCGTAGTGCTAAAACTCTGGGCTGTTCACACAAAGTACATTTGTGTCTGATTCAATCAGGTTCAGTGCAGGAAACAGAAGGCACGTGGGAATTTCAAGCAGGGAAGGAATTAATATGGGGAATTAGGTGCTTACAAAGTCATCGGAGGTGCTGCAGGAGTTGGCTCTAGGCAGGCATCCAGGAATGAGTCTGGAACTGCTAAACTGGTCCACCTGGGGAGGTGCTGCCCTCTCCCCTTCAGGTAGGTGGGAAATCAGGAGCGACCACTGGGACACACCACTGTACCTACAATCCAGGGCCTGGAAGCTGCTGTCACCACCATACCTGCATCTGGGTCTCAAAAAGTTAGTGACCACACATTGGGATGTTCTGAAGGAAAACCTGTGTGCCCATGCCCTAACTGCCATCAGCGAACAGCCAAAGGATCAGGAAGCTGGCTCCATTTCACTTTTGCCCTCCAGGTCTCATGAGGTGCATCTATTCAGCAAAAACTAAGTCATGAATTAAATCCTAGGTGCACAGGAGTCTGAGAAACATTGTTTTTAGCTTTGTAGCCTCTGCAGTGCCAGAAGGAATAGAATGGATGCTGAGTCCAAGTGCATATCTCAGAGCCCAATTCCAGATTCCCGAGAGACACCACAGGCTGGCTTGGCCCATCTTTTACAGTCAGTGCGGGCTGACTGCCCTTGATTGAGGCCAGGCCGGGAGGAAGCTGTGCAAACACAGGAGGCTTTATCTGGCTGTGGAAGGTCGGGCAGGAGACAGGAGAGCTAGGTACACGTCTACAATGTGTGTGTGTATGTGTGCATGCGTATGCCTGTCTGGGGAAGAGGAGTAGTATCTTTGGGGCTGGGAGACCAAGCTCAGCTCTACGCATGTTCTCCCTGGGTCTCTGATAACAGGAGCAGATGCAGCAGTTAAAATCAGGTGTGGGTGTGAGGCGGGGGAGGACCTCTCCAACATCTAGGTCTCCCTCCAGCCTTGGGTCATTACAGTCGGCTCTCATAGGCTCTCAGGGAAGTCTCAAGTCCGTCTCTCCCTGAGCTATATTTGTTGGGAATCCCAGCATCTTATGTACAAAATCCGGGTTACCCAGAGTGTCCCTCTCTTCAAAAGACAGTTGCGGCACAACACTGTGATCACAAGTTTCCCTAGAGAAGCTTATTTGGGTGAGGCACACCAGCATGAGGCTCAAACCCTCTGCCACTGTCCCGCTGTCTGCAGGCCTCCGGTCCAGGGCAGGGCCAAGAGGATAAGGGACGCCAGAGCCAGGAGTCACGTGGCCCCGCGGCTGCAGCCCTCTCTGCTGAAGCCTTCAGCTGCTCTCTCCCCTGTACTTACTACATAGCTCATCTGCTGCTTCTTGCTGCTCCCTGGGAAGATGAAGGAGCTGCCACTCGAGAGGAGGGAGTCACGAGGGTACATGCATTCCAGGCTGCATGCTGCGGGGCAGGGACGGCCACCCGCCCAGGAGGGTAACCGCAGGAGACCCGGGACAGGGCCTGCTGTTTTCTGCAGTGTGGCAGGAGGACAAGCCACCCTCTCTCCACTTTCCTTCCTCAGAGAAGGGCTCCAGCCCATCATGGCCTCTGGGGCAACCTGGCCCCAGCCTCACAGAAGAGGGGCTCAGAGGTTAACGAACAACTTCATCACCATCATCTCAACTCAGTATGTCCTGAAGGGAATGATCCCTCCTCCCTCTGCCCCCAAACTGCTATGTCCTCCCAACTTCCCCGCCTGTGTCACTGGCTGCCCCACCCCCCCAACCTCCATCTCTGAGACCTGCCATTTCATCCCCTAAGGCTCTTTCAGATGTGGCCCTTTCTTGTCACTCCCACCCTTGGACCCTTGGACCTCCTTTCCCCTGCCCGCATCAGCACACAGCCACCGTGCCCATTGCCCCCCAACACCCTTCTCTCCTGTCCCCAGAGTGGCCAGGTCACATGACTCCCCTGCTCTAGCACCCCTGGACCTCACCACTGAGCCCTGTGAGTACCTAGATAGAGCCCCAGCGCCTCTGCCTGGTCTCTGAGGCTTTCTTTCTTTCTTTCTTTTTTTTTAAAGATGACCGGTAAGGGGATCTCAACCCTTGACTTGGTGTTGTCAGCACCATGCTCTCCCAGAGAGCTAACCGGCCATCCCTATGTGGGATCCGAACCCGTGGCCTTGGTGTTATCAGCACTGCACTCTCCCGAGTGAGCCACGGGCCGGCTCCTCTGAGGCTTTCTATGGCTGTCTCCCAACAAACCATTCCAGGCTATCTCCACACATCCCCTACGGTCTTGCCAAACTATATCAGCTACCATTTTGAGAATAATGGGCACATGGCCCAAGCTGGCCAATTAGAATCCTCCCCTGGGACTTTTGCCTGAGCAGGTCCTCTAGGATTCTGAGCTGCAAGGATGGTGTTTAGGCTGAAAAAATGCCTCCCTCCCAAAGATACATTCACTTCCCAATACCTGGAACCTGTGAATATTACCTATATGCCCAAAGACTGACATCTTATATGGCAAAAGATGTGGTTAAGCTAAGGATCTTGAAAGGAGAAGTTTATCCTGGATTATCCAGGTGGGCCCTAAATGCCATCACAAGTATCCTTATAAGAGCCATTAGACACACAGAGGATAGATTAGATGCACAAAAGAGAAGGTGATGTGAAAACTGAACAGAGAGAGATATGGCCACAAGCCAGGGAATGCTAACAGTCACTGGAAGCTGAGAAAGGCAAGGGGCAGATTCTTCCCTATAGCCTCCACAGGGACCGTGGCCCTGCTGACACCTTGATTTCAGACTTCTGGCTACCACACTGGGAGAGAATACATTTCTGCTGTTTGAAGCCACCAAATATCATAATTCATTACAGCAGCCTTAGAAAACTGACACAGTGACACTGGGGCTTTGGGAGCCTCTGCGCCATGTGGAGAGGGCGTGCCCAACCTCAAGCAGGTTCAGAGGACAGCAGAGTGAGGGATGGAGTGGAGGGGGGAACCCTGAGGACCCCAGCTCACCACGAAGCAGCCTTTCCTCCCTGGCCTTTTCAGCAACATGAGCCAACACTTTACCCTTCTTACTTAGGCCAGTTTGAACTGGTTTTCTGTCACTTACAACCCAAAGAGTTCTGACAAACACCCTCACCCAATAATTATCATGAGCCTTAAAAATAGCTCGAATCTTTGACCCAGTGATCCCATCTTTCTGCCCAAAGAAAATAATCTGTATAAGGACAGTCACTGTAGTGTGAAAAACTGGAAACAACCATATTTGTAACCACAGGACATGAGTTCATAAATTATGGTGCATTCGTATGGAAGGATATTATGTAACTATTGAAAACTGTATTTTCATGCTCATTATAAAATAATAAGTGAAAAGCAGGACACTTAAAAAATACATACACATATTTAGATATTTATATATAAACAGGATGATCTCCATTTTTAAAAATTTTGCTTTAGATCTTTTTTTTTTTTTCCCTTTTTGTCTTTTTTCATGACCAGTAACAGGATCGCAACCCTCGGTGTCGCACCCGTACTGCGACCGGCAACGGGATTGCAACCCTCGGGGTCACGCCCACACTGCGCTCAACCAGTGAGCGGACCAGTCTCTATATGGGATCCGAACCCTTGGCAGGAGTGCTGCCGCGCTCCCAAGCCGCACTCTACTGAGTGCGCCACCGGGCCGGCCCACTTTAGATCATTTTTTAAAGAAAGAACACATTGGACTGGCCCGGTGGCGCACTGGAGAGTGCGCCGCTTGGGAGTGCAGCGGCGCTCCCGCCGAGGGTTCGGATCCCACATACAGACCGGTTCCCGCTCACTGGGTGAGCGAGGTGTGGGTGCAACACTGAGGTTTGCGATCCCGTTGCCAGTCCCGGTCCGGTGCGTGCGC
>NW_007728505.1:114319-200708 GCF_000696425.1 Galeopterus variegatus
GCGCACGCACCGGACCGGGACTGGCAACGGGATCGCAAACCTCAGTGTTGCACCCACACCTCGCTCACCCAGTGAGCGGGAACCGGTCTGTATGTGGGATCCGAACCCTCGGCGGGAGCGCCGCTGCGCTTCCCAAGCGGCACACTGTAGCAGTGCGCCATCGGGCCGGCCCCACGTTTTTACATTTTAAAAAATAGCGTGAGCCTTTCTGCAGCTTGTTTTTTCTCACCCAAGTATGTTTGTGCATTTAATCCACCCTGATAACATGTAACTCTAGTTCATTAATTTTAACTGCTGTCAAGAATTCCATTTCTGAGTGTCCCACACTTTATTTATTCTTTCTCTGGTTAATAAACACTGAGATTATTGACACTTTTTACTCTCAAATGCTGCCACTCTTTGGTTTCCTCGTGCACACATGTGAGACTGTCTCTGGGGCTCTACACCCCAGAGAGCGGCCACGGGCCGCAGAGTGTGCGCGTCTTCATCCCTAAGAGGTGCTGAGCTCTGCTCCCAAGAAGTGGTACCAAGAGCAAGTGGAGTTTCCACTCTCCACATCCTGGATGAGGAGACATTTGCGATCTTGCCAATCCAGTGGGTAGGAAATTGTATCTCACTGTGTGGTTTGATGTGCCTTTCCCTGTTTACAGTGCTGTCCATCATCTTTCCATATGTTTATGTCCTCTTCAGTTTCCTCTTCTGTTAAATGTCTTTGCCTATTCTTCTACTGAAGCAGTTACATTTTGAATGGAAAATATATTCACATGAACTACACCCAAATGTCAACAGAGTTTTAGCAATTTTTTTTCCCTTTTTTTTTTTTTTTTCCTTTTTTTGTCTTTTTTCGTGACCAGCAACAGGATCGCAACCCTCGGTGTCGCGCCTGCACCGTGCTCAACCAGTGAGCGGACCGGTCTCTATACGGGATCCGAACCCTCGCACTCTACCGAGTGCGCCACCGGGCCGGCCCTTTTTTTCCCTTCTTTAGAGTAACAGAATGCTGAATTTGGGGAAGTGGACCTGCCTGCCTTCCCTACCTGGAAAACATCACCCCACCCAGCCCCTTCCTCCCCTCCCCACCTGCTCTACCCATGTGGTCTGAAGGAAGCTACCAGACTCTTACCTAATCCCACCTCACAGGCCACAGTAATCGGTGCAGGGTTTGGCATGTGACCCAAGCCAGGACAATCAGAACCCTTCCCTGGGGGGTTTTAACTGAGAGCTAGAGGAAAGCAGTCCTTTCCTCCTCGGTCACCAAGGCATGGGGATGTGAGGCCAGCATCCCAGCTTCATAGAGACAGCCTGAGACCAAGAAGCAGAAATACCAACGGAGAGAAAGGAGTAAAAGTGGAGAGGGGCCTGAGGGCAAACAGCCCTACCCGACATGTCTAAATGCTCCACAGCTCTGACCTCCCCTGAGTTGCACAGACTTTGGGGGAGACCTGGCCATAAACCTGCCCCAACCACCAGGGGTTGCTGGCCTTCTGCTGGGCATCCCCCAGGCTGCGGCTTTGACCTGCCCAATGTCCAGGAGACCCCGGCTCTGACTGTTAAAATCCAGGCTGCAGAGAAGCTTGTTCCTGATGCTGGAGCAGCAATGCTGGTGAACTCCTGGTGGGGCTTCTGCACAGGGCCTGGGCCTCCTGGCCTGTGGGGAGCTGCCAGTCAAGGGCGTCCCTCCATGCCCGCTGCTGTCCCCGTGTGTCCCACACCTCCCCTTCTCACTGAGTCTGGAGGTATCAAACAAGAAGTGTGATCCAAAAGATGTGGCTTATGGGAAAACTTCAGCCAAATCAATTAATGATAAAACCCTTGAGCAAACACAGCTACTTTTATCATTTTAGAATGTTGTTATTTGAACGGCAAAAGAAATTAAATTAAAAACACAGAGACTCAGGTCAGAAACCCGGGCACTCTTGTTGGTTTTTAATCTCCTATTAAACGATATATCTTCTGATGGCTTTTGTCAGCTTATTCAATGTAATAACCCAGGACATGCAGCCTGCTGACCCTCCTCGTTTCCTCCATGGGTGTGGGCAGGTGGGATACAGTCATGGGGAAAGTCAAGGCACGAGCCACAGAGGACCCTGGAGACTGGACATCACCAGAGCTGTGCAGGCAAATTGCAGGGCAGTGAGGTGCCCCAGGGCCATCTGTTTAACCCCTCGTATTACAGATGAGTCACGTGGAGCCCAGAAAGCCAAAATTTTCCCAAGTCACATTTCAGAGCCAAGGCTGGAACACAGGTCTCCCAACACCCAGCCCAGAACTCATCATCCAGGAAGGGGGCTGAGCTTGGTGCTGGGAGTCTGGTCCTCAGCTTTCCACCTTCTGCCAGAGCTTTATCAGGGGTGCTTATAGAACTCAGTCTGAGAGACAGAATTAGAAAGAGTCCCAGTCTCCATCTTTGGGGAGATCCTGGACTGATGGGAAAGGCAGCTCCCAGGCTTGGGAACCTCATGGTCCTCAGCTTTCCACCTTCTGCCAGAGCTTTATCAGGGGTGCTTATAGAACTCAGTCTGAGAGACAGAATTAGAAAGAGTCCCGGTCTCCATCTTTGGGGAGATCCTGGACTGATGGGAAAGGCAGCTCCCAGGCTTGGGAACCTCCCAGTGTGACAATGGAGACACAACCCTGCTCTCGGGAAGTTCCCAGTGCAATGGAGACACAGGCAAATACAGATGGCCAGGCCTACAAGTAAATTATCTTGGTGATAACAAGAAAGAATGACTTGGAATTTGTGTTGGCTTCACCCAGGAAGGCTTTCTGGAGGAGGCTGAGAAGTAAGGAGGTGGTCTCAAGACAGCTTAGGCAGAGGATGTGAGGCCAGAGGGGGAGGCTGGAGCTGATGAGGGGGAAGATACCGAGGGAGAATTTCCTCAGTGGGTTGCTTGTACCCACATGCAGGCACACAGATAAACATACAGGCCTGTGCACACACACAAGCTTTCTCCTACCTCATACACATGTACACGCACATGTGCATTTATGCACACACATCTATACAAGCAATCGTATACAGACCTACACACTGGCCAGTCGCGGGCTTTGTACCTAGCTCACATATGCTTTGTTCTGCTCTGCACATAGGTAGGGGGGCCTGCAATGCCCCCAGCCATGCTTGGGGTCCCCCAGCAGCTGTATCATCTGTCAAGAGTCCCTGAGCCCCTTGCCTAGGCTGCATCTGCATCCTCTGCCCTGCCATGGTCCAGTTCCCCAATGTATCTGCTGCTTCTCCTCTGGCTCTGTAGGTGGACAGGGAGCTGGGGCTGACCTGGGGGATACTCCCAGGGGAGACTTCTAGAGCTGTCTTCTGCCCAGAGCACCTGCAGGCTGGGAGGAGTCTCCAGGGCTTGTCCAGGCCACGCTAGCCTCAGAGCAGGATCCTCCTGGTTTCCTCTGCAGCCACTTGCTGCCTCCCCTTTTCTACTCAAGGTCTCTGTGACAGGTTAGGTTCCTGCAACTCTGAGAAAGAGATTTGTGTGCAAAAGATTTCCTGGGAAGAGCTCCTGGCAATGACACCTTGGGGCAGTGAAGGAGGCAGGACTGGGCAAACGAAGAAGTCAGCAGTGGGGTAGTCACAGCAAAAGCTTCAGCCACCCCACGGGGAGCTGTTCAGAGGGGATGAGCCTGCAAGCTGTCCCACATGGGGCAAGGGGACAGTCCTTTACCCTTGTGCATTTACCAGCAGTGGATGCTGGCTGCACCCTGAAAGTGAGGTAACCTAGAAGGAGGAAGTCCTCTTCAGCCAAGACCAACCACAGGGAAGCTGGGTCAGCTTGGAGTTGTCAGCTATCAGCATTCCCCACAGTGGGGAATGGGCACTCGAGTCCTGAAGGGAGGTAGTGGACAGGGCCTTAGTGTCCACAACAGTCTCCAAAGGGTGAGACGCCCAACTCCCTTCATACTGCAGGTCTCACTTGAGTCCCTCCTGCTGCAGGTGGATGCTCCTCTCTTGAGATTTTTGGGCCCTGCTCCCTTGTCCATCCTTCCCCTACCCTCCCATCTCCTTGGACTGGCATTTACAGCTCCAGGTTGCAGGCTGCCTCCAGCACCCTCTCTCTCTCCTTTCCTGGGAACTGAGATCAACTCTGAAGACAGGGAGCTGAGTCATTCGGGGAAGGGGTTGGGACAATCCCCTCCTACTTGCTAG
Organism: Galeopterus variegatus; assembly: GCF_000696425.1. NCBI lineage: Eukaryota > Metazoa > Chordata > Mammalia > Dermoptera > Cynocephalidae > Galeopterus > Galeopterus variegatus. The sequence goes on from NW_007728505.1 coordinate 118,473, forward strand.
ACCTCCATGACAGATCTGTGGGACACGGGCTGTGGTCATCCATTTTGCTCTGGACTGACAAGACAGTGGTGTGGGCTTGTGACTTTATCCTTCAGCAGGCTCTGTGCATGACAGATTGCATTCCACTTTCTACTGACAGGATCCCCTTCCCTGCTTACCTCAGTCCTCTGCTGATATTGCCACCATCTCCATTCACTCTCACACAGACAGCCCTGGCAAGAGTGGGAGCTCGAAGCCTTTGGATCTGAAGCAAATCTTTCATTCTTTCTTTCCCAGGGAATGTGCGAGCTAGAGAGTACTGGCTTGGAGAGGAAGGAGCTGTTCAACCTAGGCTATGACCGTATTTCATGTCCTAAGATGCACATATGTTTCCACATTTTAATATCCCTGAAATTGGGATCTATCTAACAATTGATGGCATATTCTAGTTTAATCAGCATTTCCCCACTTCATGGTACCTAAAATAATGGTTCCTTTAAAAACCAATGGAATCTTAGATTTGATGGGACCAGCAGTTTGCATCATCAGGGAGGTGAGGGAGGGTGGGGAAGGGGAGCGGTGGCTGAGCTGCTTTTCAGCACCTCCTGCAGCAGGTTTTCACTGTGCAGCTTTGGATCCAGACCCTACCAAGGTCTCCTGCAGGCAGATGAAGAGCAGAGCCATGTTCTGGAGCCAAATAGAAAGTTATTTTTGGAGACTCAGGGCAGAGGTTTACTTTACCTCCAGTGCCCTGCAGACCTCATCTGCCTGCAGCCACAACCCTCCTTCTGAAGCCTAAATAAAAGTGCTGGAGGCTGATTCAGCCACGGCAGCTGGGAGGATGTCAGAGATGTAAATGTGGGTGCAGACATTCTGGGGAAAAGGCTTGGGTTGCGGTACCAAAGGGAGCCATTTAAAGTGTTAATGGGCCTGGCACTGTCACCAGGTGAGAGGATCAGCCCTGTGGGTGGTGAAATACAAAAAGCTGGGAAATTCAGAAAGATGTTGTCCTGGAGGAGAGGTGGGGTGAAGGAGCTGGGGATGCTGAGCTCAGAGTGGAGGAGAAGCACATTCTTGACCTTGCCTTGACCCCTGAGCCAGGCTCCCTGGGGATGGCTTCCCTGCCCCGGCCACAGTCTGCACCCAGGTGCTCACTCTCATTGCTCTCCAGAGCTCTTGGTGAACTCCCAGATGGCCATCTGAGCAGAATCCTGGGGGAGGAGGTGGCAGGAGGTTGACACTGAGATCTGAGCCTCTTTCAACAAGCAGCAGAGACAGGAGAAAGCTACTCCAAGCACAGCCGCAGATGCAGGTGTGGGCAGGTGTCTCCAGAGAGAGACACCAGGTGCTGGGGAGGATGGAGGACTTGTGTGGCAGCGTAGACTGAGAGCTCCACTGTGCTAGCCGTATGCTCCCTCCTCACCCTCCAGCCTGAGCTGGAAGGCCACACAGCAAGGGGCTCTGGGAAAGCATAGCTTGCAGGAGAAGGGCAGGTGAGCAAGCCAGTGGTGCCCAGGCCAGCTCTCATGCATCCCTCCACTCCATGAATTTGTGCTAGCCTCTGCAGCAGGCCAGACGTTGAGCTGGTGCTGGGGATTCAGAGATGAAACAAACAGGCAAAGATCCTCCTCTTAGAAGTCTACCTTCAGATGCCACAGGGCTTTCTGGGCCATGGAAAGGACTTTGGCTTCCACTCTGAGGGAAAGGGGCATCCAAAGAGGGTTTGAGCAGAAGCATGTGATCTGACTTAGGTTTTAACAGCAGAACAGACTGTAGAGGACAAGGGGCAGGAGACAGGGACCCCCATTAGGAGACTATTGCAATCTTCCAGTAAGAGATGATGGTGGTTGGACTGTGGATATATTTAGAAGGTAGAGCTGACAAGATTTGCTGACAGATTGGATTTGGAATGTGTTCCAGTTATTTTGCTACGTACAAACCACCCCAATCCTTAGTGACTTAAAACGACTGCAGTCATTTATTTTGCTCATGAATCTGCAAAATTTGGGCAGGGCTCAGGGGGAAAGGCTTGTCCCTGCTCCACCTGACATCAGCCGGGGTGGCCTGACTGGAGCTGGGGGAGCCCCTTCCAGGACCCACACAGCTGACGGTAGCTGGGACTCAGCCTGTCCTATTGTCCCAAGGTCTCGGCTTCTCTTCATGTGGGCCCCTCACAGGGCTCCTTTGGCTTTTCATATCAGAGCAGATGGGACCCAAGAGCAAGTGTCTCAGGAAACCAAGGCAGAAGCTACAAGGCTTCTGATCTAGCCTCGGGAGTCCCAGAAGATCACTTCCACTGCCTTCTATTGGACAAGCATGCCACCAAGGCCAGCCCTGATTCAAGGGGAGGGGGATTAGATTCCAACATTTTTCAGCAGAAGGAGAAGCAGAGAATGTGAGGCCATCATTAATCTGCCACAGGGTGTAAGAGAAAGAGGCGAGTTGAGGCTGACTCCAGGACTTCTGGCCTGAGCCACTTACATCTGGTGCATGAGGCACCTGCATCCCAATCACCTAACCCTCCAGAGACAGAGCTGTGTCCAAGACAAGTGCTTCTCTCCTCCTAGGGGGGGGTCTCAGAGCCTCAGGCAGGAGGCCTGAGACTGGGGCTGGGGCAGCTAGACTTGGGTCCCAGCCTTCGCCCTTCCCCCCTTGTATCCTGCCCCTGCACCGGCCAGGCTTGGATGCGCTCCTCCCCTGCCACAGTAGGCCTGGTGCCAGGCCAGAGCCACCCACGGTGGCCTACACTCAGGAAAGAGGTAGACAGGCCCTACCCACTAATGCCAGGTTACGGTTTCCAGATGTCTCCAAGTCTTTATTTATTGGTGTATAACCAAGCATCAGGAAACCCAGAGGCAACCAGCCTAGCCCCTGCCCACTGCTGTCCCCACTCTGTGCCAGGCAGCCTGGATGAGGGCACAGCTGTGCTTTCCTTGATGCAGAAGGTGATGCAGAAGGGAGACAGAAGGGGGACAGAAGGGGACCAGGGGGTTGCTGCTGGTGGCTGTAAGCACACAGCTCAGCCCAGCTTGGCCCACACCCTGTGCACACACCTGGGACTGCTAAAGTCACCCTCCTGGAGGCGAGACTAGCAGAATGTGGAGACCCGCCCCCCTGAGAAAACACTCCAGCACAAACTCTCACATGCCCACAAATCTCCTAGACAATGTCATTAAAGTGCTGAATCTGATTCAAAGGTCTGTGCGGGGAGCAAGATTCTGCATTTCTAACCAGTTCCCAGGTGATGCTCATACTGCTGGTCCACAGAGCAAGGGTCTGGTCTAGCCAGACCTGTGGCTCCCCAGGTGGACACCCTAGGAGACTGCAACACAGACAGTCTGGCTGGAGGGGCCACTGTCCACCCCATCCTATCACAGATGATATGAACAGCAGCCACAGCACATGGAGCACCTATAATGTCACCGTTAGGAGCCAGGCTCTGGAGAAGACCACCCAGGTGGATGGGCTGTGTGACCTTGGGCAAGTTCCTTTATCTCTCTGGGTCTCTGTTTATTTATCTGCAAAATGTGCAGAGGCCTGGAAAGTGGGAGAGAAGGTTGAGGGAGGAAGGGAGAGGAGGGAACGGGAGGAGTATTGTACAGGAGAGAGAGGGTAAGGATTGAAAGGAGAAGAGAGGGCAGAGTGAAGGAAGGCAGCAGTCCAGGAGCCTTGAAGACAAAGGGATTTAGCAGGAGTGATAACTGGGAGATGGTACCAAGAGAGTGTGAGGATGGGACTGGGGGCTGGGGAAGGCACGAGGGTCTAATAGGGAGGAATGGGCAGGGGAGGGTGGGCCTGAGGGGGGCGCAGCATCTCTCATCTCATCTCAAGCTCTAAGGCACTAGGGAGAAACGAGATTCTAGCTGCGACCCTTCTGGGAACATCTTGCCTTTTCATTTATAGGGAATAAGTAGAAAAATGACTGGGAGGGATGCTATTACTGTTTTTTTAAGCAATTGCAGCAAAAATGTCACCACTGGGAGCATAAAGCCCATCAGGATGGTTAAGTAACGGCCTGGCCGCCTTCATCAGGCTCAGCCGCCCACAAGCCTCCCCTTTCTATATTTCACCCCAGAGCCTGGCGGCTGGACTTGACTGAAATCCCATAATGATCTGCAGGATGGATGCAAAATACTGACCATTGGTCATCTCTCTGGCAAATCTAACCCTTCTGACGCTGCATCCACAACTTGCAAGGCCTTCACTGTTCAATCCCAACTCTACAACACAGCCCCAAGTAGGGAAACTGAGTCACAAGAACATTCTCAGCCCCTTTCGGGACCACCAGACCTACTCATCTGTGCTGGCTTTCTCCACCCACTCAGGAGCTTGCAGGGAACAGAGCTGTCCACGGGCTCATGGAATGAGCTTCAGGGCCTCCCTGAAGAAAAGAGAAATGGATATCTGTGCCTTCCTGTAGTCTCTCCACCCCTCAAATGAAAACTTCCCCTTTTGATTCTTGCCTGAAACTTGTTCTTTGTTGGGTAAGGCTGGTGGTGGGGAGGCCTCGGAGGAAACAGAGGAATGATGTCAACATGCTGCTGCGAGCAGAGGTTGGCATCATGGGCCTTTAAAAAGTTTCATGTTAGGGCCGGCCCGGTGGCGCACTGGATAGTGCGCCTCTTGGGAAGCGCGGCGGCGCTCCTGCCCGAGGGTTCGGATCCCACATACAGACCGGTTCCCACTCACCGGCTGAGCGAGGCGCGGGAGCAACACCGAGGGTTGCAATCCCATTGCTGGTCCCCGGTCCGGTACGAGGGCAACACTGAGGGTTGCGATCCGTTGCCGGACACGGAAAAAGACAAAAGACAAAATAAATAAATAAATAAATAAAAATAAAAATAAACAAATAAATAAAAAGTGTCATGTTAGTGAGGGCACAGCACTCATACAGGGTGTAATTAAAAGGAATAAATAAATAAATAAAAAGTGTCATGTTAGTGAGGGCACAGCACTCATACAGGGTGTAATTAAAAGGACTTTGACGTTCAGGCTGGGGGCTGGGCTTTGAGAGGAAGGGGAGGGTCTGGGGCAGCCCATACCCTCCTCCAAGGGGGAGGAGCCCCTGCCGCATCTTGGCTCACATGGTCCCTTGTCCTGGAGCACCCTCTCCTTCCCATGCAATCGTTAGTTTACTCATCCTTCAAGGCCCATCACAGATGCCACCTCCTTTAGGAAGCCCACCCTGAACCTCCAACCTACTATCTCCCACCTTTCCCAAGATGCTCGAAGCCCGCTCATAAATGGGATCCTGTCCCTGGTAGACTTACACGTGTGACTGTGTCCTGTGGCCGGTCTTGTCTCGGGCAGAGCCAGCACTCGCCCTTACTCGTGTGAATAACCTTTGGAAACTGTTTCCATGCCAAGGGGGATGTTCCAAGCAAAATACATGAACAAAAAAAAAAATCTGTGCTTTGAGCTCTCCAAGGGCTCACACTCTGGATAAAGAGCATTTGATGGGAAGACGTCACCAGTTTCCAGAGTTCCAAGGGGAAGGGCGAGACCCCAAAGTGGTATAAAAGACCTCACTTTTCCCTTGAGCTTTCCAGTGCAGGACAAACCACTTCCCACCAGTTGCTACACGCTTCACTCCTTGTAAAGAACTGGTCGTGGCAAACATTGTGTCTACTCTGTGCCGGCTGCTGTTCCAGAAGCTGGGGATACAGCCCTTAGGAAGCAGACAAAAACAACCACCCTCAGGGAGTTCACATTCCGGTCAGGAGAAACAGACAATAAACAAAAAAAAAGAACTAAAATATATGGTGTCAGAGGAGGGCAAGGGCCGTGGAGAGGAAACACTGCCTGGTGTCCACGGGCTCCTGCTAGGGAATTAGAACCGGACGGGGAGAAAGGGGAGGGACTTTTGCGTCTTATCCACTTAGGTATTGCTATGAACGATTAAAAACCGTAGGGATTATTTTTGTAATAATTTTTAAAATTTTGAAAGGAAACGAGCAATTCATGCATGGTGTGAATGGCAATTATCTATTCAACCTAACAAGCATTTATTATGTGCCTACTGTGTGCAGGGCAAAATTTTAAATGGATAAGACACAGTTGCCATAGTCAGGACACTTAAGAGGCATGATGGGGAGTGAGACAGACAAAATGGCATTAATAGGAAGGAGGAGGAACCACACTGGAGGTGTTTACAGGTACAATGGGGACGGAAATGGCAATGAATTCCACCTGAGGAGTCAGAAAAAGCAGACAGAGGAAAGGTAGTATTTTCATTCAGCCTTGAAGGACCCCAGCTCACGGTAACGGCGTGAACAGAGCCTGAAGAAGAAACTCGGTGTCTACATTTTTAAGGAACTGGACCAAAAGCCTGAGGTGCTGGGTGGCCTTGGGATGGGGGGTTGGAAAGTACTGGAGGGAGGCCAGAAAAGGCAGGTGGCAGGCTGGTGGTGAAAACCCCTCTTTAAGTGGCTGTGACTTTGCAGAGAGCCCTCAAAGTTCTAAAGCAGAAAGACGAGCCCCTCAGATATGCATTTCAGAAGGGTGGATGGGATGAGGCAGAGAAGGAAGCTGGCCGGTCCTCCTGGGAGGAGTCAGGTGCAGGTGTCCCAGAGATGGGTGATGAAGCCCTGGACTGGGGACAGTAGAGGAGCAACAGAGAATGAGTGTTGCTGACGCCCAATCTCAGGGAAGAAGAGAGAGAGGCTGATGTATTCTGAGATTCCCAGCCTGGCCACATGACTGTGGCAGTGCCAGGATCAGTACCACAGGGCCAGGCCTGCCCTATTTCCCAGCCATAGCTGATTGGTCCACATCCAGGCACATGATCCAATGGGGGGATACTAGAGGGTGGGGGGCTGAGAATCTACCGGAGACTTGCTCTAGAGTATTCCTTGCCAAATATATATAATGAAGGACTCAGTATTGATATGCCCACACTCCTGGTCCCAGCACAGGAGTAGGCACACAGCCTGGTATTCAGAGAGAAAGAGGGCAGAAAGGGCTAGTGCAGTCCAGGAGGACTTCCTGGAGTAGAGAGTTGGATTTGGAAGGGCAGAGGGAAGGGCAGAAGCCATGGCAGGGGTACAGGACCAGGCAGGTCCTTAAAGTCCATCTCTTTCTCTCCAGCCTTCTCAGGGAAGGAGCCCCAGTGTAGCCCTGCACCTCTGGGAAGGGTCTCTGACTCACCCCCACCTCCCCACCCCTCTGGCCTGGAGTCCCTGAGAGCAGCTGTGGTAGGGAGTGTGAGCTCTCAGCAGATAAAGAAATGAGCCCAGGGAGAGCAGCAACTCGCCTCAGGTCACACATCCAGTTAATGGCCCTGCAAGGACTCCAAATCCAGGCCTATTTCCCCTGGGGAGGTGGCCGGAACTGGGCAGACCAGTACATGGTAAAATCTCCCAGCCTATATGGGACACAAAGGACTGGCCCAGAAACACTGACTCAGAACCCGGGTCGACTCCCGCAGGCACTGAATCTGGGCAAGCTCTGCAGACCTGGTACAAGCCTGCCGAGAAACTCCTCGGCTCCAGCCTGGGAGAGGAGGCTGGTCCTGGGAGTGGGGTCAGGAGGCTAACAGTGCTCTGACCTCAGGGCCTCACACCGATGCCTCCCCACCCCCTGCCAGCTACCACCATCTGGCCTGGGGGGTCTCTCCCTCCAGAGCTTCAGCCACAAGCTACCAGGCCTCATGGAGAAGGAGTGAGAGGGGGAGAAAAGAGGCTCTGCTTGTGCCAGGCCAGGTGCCCATAGACCCCTCCTCGGTGGCGGGGATCTGAGTGGAAGTGACAGCAGTGATAGGCACCAGGTGCCCAGAGTGCAGATCAATCCATCAGGAGGTCAGATGGCTGTAAGTGTGCTGCAGTAGAAGCGGGACGCAGATGCCTCCACAACTGGAGTTCCCCCAAATCAGGATGAACCCACTCCAGGGACATCTTGAGGCCTGGGGGCAGCAGGAAGCACTGCCTGCTCCTCCACTCCCCACCTGGCTCTGTACCAAACCCCGTTCTCTCCCCACCACACTCCATCCCACTTCCTCTCTTCTTTATTTTCCTTCCCTCCTTCCCTCCTCTCTTCCCCCTTCCCCGCCCTCCTCCTCCATGGATGTTCCTCCTTTGGGTTAAGCATTGCCCTCTCCTATGTCCTCTCTTTAATCCCTCTGGGGAAGTTCTCAGGATGTGTCAGTGACGTCCCTGGAAGGAGGCAAATGAGAACAAGAAAGGGGTGGGTGGGCGAAGAGCGTCTCCCTCCTTCTCCCACTTTGCCTCCTTGCGCCCTGCTTTGGGACTGCAGTGACAGGAGGAGAAGCCAGACAAAGAGGAGGCCAGGGAAGCTGAGAAAATGTCAGCACCTGCCCACAGAGAGGGGTTGGAGCAAGCTGGGGAAACAGGGCTGACCCCAAATTTCAACCCCAGAAGCGTTCCTGTCCCTGACAGGGACCAAGGATAGCTACCTTGTTTCCCATCCCTGGCTCTCCCCTGGCCTGAAGGATGCTTGTCACCTGCCCGATGAGATGCAGCTGGTGGGACTGGGTTACAAGGTGCAAATGAAGCCATTCCCACCATCACCGTGCACAGTAACCGGATGTGGCAGGTCCTCAGCAGGGAATGGTCCAATACCCCTGTCACCCCCGGGCCCCCTGGGTATCTGTCCCTGCTCCTGGGGAGAATCAGGCCACTGTTGTCCATTTCCCAAGGGCTGTTCTCAACCTGCATGCCTCAGCCCCAGGTGGCTTTAGAATTCTCAAAGATGTCCTACATCTCCTGCCAACTGAATGCGGCTTACAGACAGAACATGCTGTCCCACACACTTGCACTGCCATTTTTCAAATGTCTAAAGATGCTATTGTGATTAATAAAATGCAAATCCATCCACAGCATCCCTGGATCCACAGCAGATTTTTGTCATTGTGAATTTTCTACACAGTGACAAGATACTGAAAATGCAGTTGAAAGTGTTTGTTTTCAAACAAAGTGGTGCTGGTTTTTATTCTTTTTTGGTTTTTAAAATATTTTTATTATGGAGAATTCCAAAAATTCACAGAAGTACAGAGAATAGTCTAATGAAGCCCCAGGTACACCTCGCCCAGCATCGAGTCATCAGCTCATAGCCAGTCTTGCGGCATCTACACACCCAGCCTCCCCTGGTGTTTTGAAGCAAATCCCAGCCATCATCTCATTTCATATTTCAATAATTCACTATGCATCTCTAAAAGGTAAGGATCTTTACTTTTAAACAGAGTCAAAATACCATTATTATGCTTCAAAAAAATAATAAAGCTCGATGGTAATTCTTTCATATCCTGTTGGTGTTCAAAGCTGTTGAAAGTTTTTTATGTCAAACGTGGATTCTTATTCTTGAAAAGGAAGGAGCCATTGGTCTGTGTGTCTTCCTCACATTTTGAATGTAACTGTGCAGGCCTCTGACTCCCCATCCAAACCCCTCCCCAGCACAGCGGGTAGGAGCAATCTCAGGCCAGAAACCGAGTCTTCTTCCCTCCCCAAGCCCCCACAAAAGAAGGAAGTCAGAACCATAGCTTGCGGGTCACAGTGGATGTCTCATAATCCTGTGTTCAGGTGAATTGAGCTGCACTTTTACCTTGGAACGTAGGTGTTTGAAGGCCTCAAAGCTTGCAGGATAGTGAAAAGCAGTGGGAGCAATCTCAGGCCAGAAACCGAGTCTTCTTCCCTCCCCAAGCCCCCACAAAAGAAGGAAGTCAGAACCATAGCTTGTGGGTCACAGTGGATGTCTCATAATCCTGTGTTCGGGTGAATTGAGCTGTACTTTTACCTTGGAACGTAGGTGTTTGAAGGCCTCAAAGCTTGCAGGATAGTGAAAAGCGGTGGGCCCCCCAGCCCCAGCAGAAGCAGACCCACCAGGAGAGGGTCCATGTCCAGATACGGGGTAGAGGCAATCAGCTTCCCCCTCTAGCTGTCTAGAACAGAGCCCGCATCCCCAGCCATTCTCCTGAAAAGGACCTTGCCTGCCTAACCTCTCCCCAACTCGATCAAGTCCTGTGAGAAGCTGTCCCCAAGTGTCCTACTCTCCACTCTGCATCTAAATGTCATCTCCTCCAGGGAGCCCTCCTGGCCCACCTAGTACTGAAGGGCCACCAAACTTTATCCTCTGTACCCTCTGGACTTTGCCTGGCCCACCCTTAACTGAGGCTGTGGGTCACTTGCCTCCCCTCCAATGTAGCTGGGAGCTCCTGAAGGCCAGGGACCATGCCTTCTCCTTCTCCACATCCCCCATCGTAGGCTCTCAGTAACTGCTTACAGCTGAGCAAGTAGCAGACCATCTTTATATCCTGAGATGTTCCTTCTCCCTCCCATCCTTCTCACCACCACCAGGGCATCTCACCCACAGATCCTTTTATTTCACCAACTCTTATTAAATACCACTGTGTGCCAGGGAGGGCTAAGCCTGGGGAGGAGAGTAGAGAGAGAAGGCAAAGTCACTCCACCCAAGGCGAGCTCAGCAGGGGCTCAGTGACAAGGGCAATGTCACACATGTGTAGGTCTGGGTGCAGGTGGTTTCTCCAAGCCATTCACATACAGATGGGACTTCTTGGTTCACACAACCCCACAAAGCCTGGCTTCGCTTCACGTACAGGTTTTGTTAGCAACTCAAACCTGAGTCAGACACTTAAACCTGTCCTTGGTGGAGATGACATTTAAGTTGGAGAAAGATTTTCACATCCACATCTCAATAACATCTCAGGTCAACACAGGAGGTGGGAGATGGGAGACTAACATGCCCAGTTGTCAGTTGCTGAAAGTGAGACACAGAGAGGTCATGCCTTGCTTAAGGGGCACACAGCATGGCAGGGAGACTGTCTGCCTGAACCCTGTTCCACATGCATTTCAGTGGTCACATCCACAATGCATGGTCTGGTCCCCTCCCAAGCCCCTTGTTGTCACCTAGAAAGGCCTCAGTCTTCCTTGTGTCTAGTGCTCAGAGGTTGGGAGAGGCCTCCAAGAGACCCCAGTATGGCCTACCCCCCAACTCCTTATATTACAGTTGAAGTAACTGAGCAAATATGGGGTTTCTCTCAGCATTTATTGAGCCCCTACCATATATACCATGCTCTTTACATCCTTTATCTAGTTATACTCACAATGCCCAGCAAGGCAGACATTTATGACCCCCTTATTCTCATGAAAAGGGGCTCCAACCACACCAAGCCCCAATATTTTCGTAACCTCAGTGGCCAAATATGGGAACAAGCTTCTGTGTCAAAGCTGTCAGCAATTCTCTGATTTACGTTGGGCAAAGACAGCTCTTTTGTTCTGAGAAAAATAATGTAGCAGATCGTTTCTGTAAAAGTGCAGCCAGACTTCTCTCCTGGACTAGAGGGGATGGATCTGCTAAGAAGTTCATGATTCAGGAGACAGTATCCACCCCCCAACCCCATCTCTCTCTGAGCTCAGCAGAGGTTGGGGGCCTGGAATCTGGGTCACAGGGCCATGGCCAAAGGCACTCTCATTAAAGGTATGAGCAGCCCCTTGACATCAGGTCGATTCTGAGGTGAGAGCCTCCCAGTGGGAGAGGGGTTGGGGAGGTGCACATGGAGGCATGGAGCCTTCAGACCCCAGGATCAGAGCTCCTGCTAACCAATTTTTCTTTACTTGGCTAAGCCCTAAGTAAAGCTTGCTTAAACCCCAGAGCCTGGTCTTAGTCAGACTTCACGAATTAAGGGAATTAGGCCTGTGTTCCAGCTCAGAGGAAAGGGGTTTGAGGACGAAGGAATTGACCTAGAAATGCCCACAGTGAGGAGGTGGCAGTCAGAGCCCAGGAACAGCCATCAGCTGGAGCAATATGCTGGTGGAGCAGCTCCCATGGATTTGGGAGATGTGCAAGAACTCCTTGCGGATCCCCGGAACTACTTTGGAGGGGAACCTGGAAAAGGCTGGACTTGCCGCACAGAGCAGGGAGCATAGGGGCACAGAGTATTGTTGTGTGGGCATTGAAGGAAGTACGGTCCCCATAAACTAAAGAAGCTGGAGGCATCTGGGTTACAACAGATTAGAAAACTGAGGCCCCAACGCTTGGGACCGTGGCGGCGCTCCCGCCGAGGGTTCGGATCCCATGTGGAGACCGGTTCCCGCTCACTGGCTGAGCGCGGTGCGGGCGCAACACCGAGGGTTGCGATCCCGTTGCCGGTCCCCGGTACAGGAGCAACACCGAGGGTTGCGATCCCATTACCGGTCAGTAAAAAAGACAAAAAGGAAAAAAAAAAAAAAAGAAAACTGAGGCCCCAAGAGGCCAGGGGGTTGTGCAAGGCTCCCAAAGCCCCTGCTTTCCCCACTGGAAAAGATAAATAAAACATTCAACATGGAACTGTTGATTCTCTCTCCCCCAACAAGTATCTCTTCTTTCCTCAGTTTTCTCCAGCTCAGTAAGTACCAGCACTGTCTACACAGTACTCGAGTCAGAACCCTGAACACCATCCTCATTCTTTTTTCCATACATTCAATCATCACCAGATCTGTTTCCAAGTACCTAAGTCACTTGAATCTTTGGTTTCCATCACCGCTGTCATCTCTCCCCAGCCTGTGACCTCCCAGCTGGCGTTCCTGCTTCTCTCCTTGCCTCCCCACAACCCACTTTGCACACAATACCCAGAATGATCTTTTAAAAACATAGTTCAGGTCCGGGGATCCCCTGTCTAAAGCCCCTCAGTGTGTCCCATTCAAACACCTACCCAGGGCCAGTGTGCTCATTCACATGAACACCACCTGTTTCTGGCTATTGTAAGAAAGAAAGTGCTCTGCTGGAGGATATGGGGCCTCAGAACTTGTAACAGGATACTGTAGATTTGGAAAACAGGTAAGAAGCATCTTTTGGCAGGAAGAGCCTGGACAGAACATCCCCAAGGCATCCCCATCACCACATAGAGGGGGCCTGACTTTCTTTCCATCTTTGGCCATTTGAGACTCAAAGTCCAGGGCAGGAGTGAGCAATCGGCCAAGCCAAGTTCTGTGCCAAATCCTAGCAGAGGCAGAGAGAGGATCTAGCCCCTCTGGCTTCCCTCTCTCTGCCCCCAAATGGGAGGATGGGGGGCTGCAGACAGTCAAAACATGGTAAATGTCCTCACATGACCTTCAGGTCCCTGCATGATCTGCTCCTCTCTCCCCTCCCCCAGCTCAACCACCCTCCCCACCCCTGGGGTTCACTCCACTCCATGCTGACCTGTTAATTTCTATAACACAACTGGGCTCTTTTCGGCCTCTACAGTCTCCTGATCGGGCTGCTCCTGACAGAGGAGTGGTGCCCACAGCCCACTGCCCGAGCCTGCTTACTCCATTTCTGCTGGAGGTTCGGAGGGGTGGGAAAGCTAACTCCATGTCTGGGAGGGGTCAGGCTCCACTTGGTTGTGCTGGGTGACCCTAATCCAGCCTTCGGGCCTGCACATTTGTGGACCCTGAGTGTTGTCAGGGCAGCTTAGGGCTCCGGCTGCTGCAAGAGAGAGTCCTCTGGTGCCAGCCACATCTGCCCCCAGCTCCAGGGTCTGCAAGTGAGGGCTCCTCCCTGAGGCAGAACTCACCCTCATCGGGTGCAGATATCCTGTCCTTCTGTGTCCCATGTCCCTAACATGTCCCCTCCTGCCTCCTCCCACCTCCCTTACCACCAACAGCTGCAAAATTTCAGCCAAGAGCATAAAAGACAGGTGCTTGTCTTTGGCTTTATTCTTTTAACAAAAAAACAATGAAGTGACAAACCCTAGGAAATCAAGCTGGAAGAAAACCAACCCTGCGTTCTGAGGAAATGTTAAATCAGCGAATTGAAATGCCAAGATGAAAGCAGGAAGGCTGGGTGGAGCCTGTCACACCCATGCTCTGATAGTGACAGTGGGGCAATGGTGGGGGACACAGGCCCAGCTGGGGAGTGGAGGTGCTGCCGGCACTGCCAGGCTGTGAGGCTTGACGTCACCACCCCATCCTTTGACTCTCCTCAGGCCCCTGGGCTCCCATACTCTCTCCCCTCTGGTGTATACAGTATGGTTTGGGGGGAGCTCTCTTGCATTGGCCCCTCCAAATACCAAATTACACTTAGGTCCCTCACCACCACCCATCATGCAGGGGTGCAATCCCAGTGGTGGCCTTGGTGAGTTTGATCAAGAGATGGTAGCCTCCTTGGCTCTCCAGAGATGGCCCACGGGGCTGGGACTCCTGGAGGAGAAGGGGCTCTCACACCCTCCTCCCCACAGAGAGAGCTTAGCCCTCAAGGAGGTGGACTGCATTTCTCTTTCCCAGGGCCCGACACTCAGTGCCCTGGTCATGGGCTGATGACCTTGGATCTGCTGGATGCAGGAGGGCTCAAGTGGCTTAAGTACATGGGGAAAGGAGAGGGGAGAAAGAGGCAGCTGGGGTCTGTGAAGGGGGTCCTTCAGGTGCAGCTGCTCAGCGCTGGCCTGTGAGGTGTGTGGGGGGGGAGGGAGAAACAAAGAGCATTTGGAGAGAACAGAGACCCAGAGATGCAGCAGGGGCAGCAGGAGGATGGGCATCTCCATGGGCATCTCTCCTGGCTGGGCTGGACCCAGGTGTGAGGGTCACACAGGACCTCAACTACAGCAGCTTGTGAATTGGAGGGTGAAGGAGAGTCCTGCTGCACACTCCACATGGTTAACATGTGCTGGACTGTTTTGTCCTCCCATGAGCTGTCTTCTCACTGCACAGGTCTGTCTCGGTGGTTCTGTGTGGAGCCTCCACTCACTGAGCAGCTGGGAGAGTCTTTTAGGATAAAGTGGGGCCATCGTGGCAGAGCACTGGGCTGGTCATTATGAGCTTTGAGGAAAAACACTGAGGGACAAACAGTTCCCGTCACACAGATATGATGAGGCCAGTGGCTGAGAGGAGGGCTGGGCTTGTCTCTCCAGGGCTCCCCTCTTTGGAGAGCTAGCAGCCGGCCCCACCCGCAGCAGGAAGGCTGCTGCAGAGCCGACCCACACTCCCCTCTCCATCTTCCAGAATCTCTCATTTTCCTGAGCACACTTGAACGAGGGGTAATCATTCCAGAGACTCAGCAGGGGTTGTTTTGCTGCCCTTGGGGAAAAGACAAATATGTCCAAGCCTATTTGTTTAAATTATTCAGTCCTCCAAGTTCCGAAGCTGCATGGAGTGCCCCGGGGTGGCTAGATATACCAGCACCACGGACAGCGCACCAGGCTAAAGTGGTCAGGCGCCCGCAGGGTGGAAGCTGGGAAGGGGGTGGCTCTAGGCCTAAGAAAACCCCACTCTTGAGGCCCCAAGAACATGTCCCTTTCACTGCAGCTTGAAGGGACATCGGATAAGGAATGTCACCACTGGGCCCAGCTGCCTGATAATCAACCATTCTCAGTGCCCTGCATGGAAAGGCAATTAAAGCAAGAATTAAAAAACCATCGCATCATTTAAAATCCAATAACACGGCTGGCCTGAAATGTGTCCTTGGTCTCTAGGGAGGGTGAAGGTGGGGTGTGGGAGGTGCTGATGGCAGAGGGATGCAACAACGAGGGCAAAGAGAGGCAGAAAGGGAGGGGGGCTGGCACGGGCATGGAGAAGATTTCTGAGGCTTGCACGCCTTCCCACCATACAGCCAAAACCTGCCCATCCACCCGCTCTTGGAAGCCCTCCCTGATGACTCTGGCCTCAAGGACGGTCTCTTCCCTGGAGTCCCCCAGAGCTTGCTGCTATGAAAAATGCCACCTCATGGTACTTAGCATTGATTCCTGGCTGGTTGTCTTTTCCTCTTGAATAGAATAAGTACTCCTGCAGGGGTGGGCCATGCTCATATCATGAGTGTACATACCCCCACCCAGTGCCTAGCACAGAGCTGAACACTGGGCAGGTGACCACTACTCACCGACGGCTTGCCCGGCTGCAGCTCTTACACACTGCCCTGAACTAAAACATAGTCTTACCCCTGACCCACATTACCTCCCCACAACCCAGCAAGGCCGTCCCCCAAATGAGGACAACAAAACTCATGAACCTCAAGAGTCTGTTTTTTTTGTTTTTTTTTTTTGTTTTTTGTTTTTTTTGTCTTTTTCCGTGTCCGGCATCGGATTGCAACCCTCAGTGTCGCCCCTGTACCGGACCGAGACCGGCAACGGGATCGCAACCCTCGGCGTCGCTCCCGCGCCTCGCTCAGCCAGTGAGCGGGAACCGGTCTGTATGTGGGATCCGAACCCTCGGGCGGGAGCGCCGCCGCACTTCCCAAGCGGCGCACTATCCAGAGCGCCACTGGGCCAGCCCCGTCAAGAGTCTGTTTAACACAAAGTGAGTTCAGCCATTTCCCCCTTTTTGTCCCAGTGTCTAAAAGGGGTTCATGCTCATTCCTTCATGCTAAAGCTCTGAATTTGCTTCTCACTCCTAAGAGAGCCAGAGAATTTCTAATCTACTAAGATGACGTTAACCCTTTTCACATTTCCGCCTTATTGTCCCAGTGTCTAAAAGGGGTTCATGCTCATTCCTTCATGCTAAAGCTCTGAATTTGCTCTCACTCCTAAGAGAGCCAGAGAATTTCTAATCTACTAAGATGACGTTAACCCTTTTCACATCAAATAAAGCCCTCCTGCAGGTAATCTTCCCGTCACAAGCTCACTGCCTTGATGTAGCTTGGAAGTGAGTGGGGATGCTCCGCTCCCTTTCATTTTCCATCCTCCTTAGTAAAATCCTAAACCAGGAGGATTCAAGTTTGATTGCAGCTGTTCCTGCAGTTTATGCCTCCGGTCCCTTGGGGGCTTACACGTGTCTATTTTAAATAAATCCCCCCTTTTTTCTCTCCTTTTTACAAAGAACAACTGCAAATCTTCTCTGAGGTGGAGCTTTTCTTTGGGATGGAATTCAGTTCTGACAGTCAAACATTCATGAGACAGGGCCCTGGGTGAATAACGATTAAATGAATTATCTCTATGATGGTCTTGCCTGAGAGCTGAGGGTGTTCTTTCAAAGTCCTGCANGCGCCCCCGGGCCGGCCCCGTCAAGAGTCTGTTTAACACAAAGTGAGTCCAGCCATTTCCGCCTTATTGTCCCAGTGTCTAAAAGGGGTTCATGCTCATTCCTTCATGCTAAAGCTCTGAATTTGCTCTCACTCCTAAGAGAGCCAGAGAATTTCTAATCTACTAAGATGACGTTAACCCTTTTCACATCAAATAAAGCCCTCCTGCAGGTAATCTTCCCGTCACAAGCTCACTGCCTTGATGTAGCTTGGAAGTGAGTGGGGATGCTCCGCTCCCTTTCATTTTCCATCCTCCTTAGTAAAATCCTAAACCAGGAGGATTCAAGTTTGATTGCAGCTGTTCCTGCAGTTTATGCCTCCGGTCCCTTGGGGGCTTACACGTGTCTATTTTAAATAAATCCCCCCTTTTTTCTCTCCTTTTTACAAAGAACAACTGCAAATCTTCTCTGAGGTGGAGCTTTTCTTTGGGATGGAATTCAGTTCTGACAGTCAAACATTCATGAGACAGGGCCCTGGGTGAATAACGATTAAATGAATTATCTCTATGATGGTCTTGCCTGAGAGCTGAGGGTGTTCTTTCAAAGTCCTGCAGTGTTTTTGGCTGCAGTTTCCCAATAACTTTGTTGCTCTTTCAAGAAAAATCTTATCCTAAGAAGTGGAGATGGAAAAAAGGGATGGATGTTGCCAGGGGAAGGAAGAGTGATCTCTGTCTGGTGTTCCCTGTCTACAGAACTGCTTAGGTAGCTCTTTCCTGTTTAGATCTAGGTGAATAGCCAAGGCCTGCTACTATCTAAACCAATGTCTCCAAATTCATCCTGCATCCTGGATGCCACAGTGTGAACACCAGATCATGCCTCCAGCTTACCCTACTACCCTGCCTGAGATTTTAGGAGCTTCCATTTGGTGCATATTTCAGTTAAATGTGGGACACCAGAGACCACAAGAATCAGAAACTGAGAATCCTGCTTGTTTATGGTGGCAGACCAGGTTTCTGCTCAGCCAAACATCTATGAAAGGATTGGGGCGTGAGCTCCCTAGGGAACAAGAGCTGTGAGTGGCCCCCTGAGCACCAGACTTGGCCAGCAAACAATTCCCATGCAATTCGTGGGACCCTCACCCTTCCCCAGACCCCACCCAGCTGCCCATGGACTGCAGAGGAAATAGGATTCCCCCCACCTTTCCTGCTGCTTGCCTCTGGAGTGGGCTGGTGGGAAGGAGGCCTGTGTGATGGTCACCCACAGCTGTCAACTGCAAGGCTGCATGTGGCCTGCTGTTTCCATTTGCAGAAGCTGGCAGCCCCCCAAATCCAAAAGCCATCAACCCAGTAGATGTGGAGAAGTCAACGACTGAGATTTGCTGATGCAATGGAAGTAAGAAAGTTTGGACAGCTAGAGTCTTTTACCTGAATCTACCCTGGATTAGCCTGACATTTGCAACAATTTTGGCTCCCATCCACACAGCATAAAACTTCTACCAACACTTCTTTCCTTCTTAAACATAAAAGTGCAAACTTTTCTCAATTACAGATTCTTAATCATTTATGAAAATGTGTCGGCTGTCCCTGCCTCCTCGTTCTAGTGCCTGGTGCCCTCGGATCAGGGAGCCGGAGCTGCCTGCCCTGAACAGGTTGAAGAGAAAGGAGAGGTTTTGGCTTATGAGAGGCCAACCTTTCTTTATAATTAACTCGTCACTCCCAAAGCCATCTGCTTTCTCTTTGCACACATCCATCATTGCTATAAAAATATAAATACATATATTTAAAATTCAATTAAAAGGAGATCTGGTGTCACAACCTCAATTCACAGAAGGAACAGAAAAAACAAATCCCACAGAAGTCCATCCCATAGACCCTGCTCTTAGCACCCACATTCTGCCCCTGGAAAAAAAGTTATGTGACCTCTTCCTGAAGTTTTATAGCAGCAGCTTTCGTGATAAACCCCCATAAATAGAAAGGGAACCCAGAGTAAGCTGGTGACTGGGATATTTCTAGGAGTAGTCTAACCACCCGGAGTAATATTGACCAGGAAGTCAGCAGGGATGCTATTGTAAAACTCAGTTGAGTCCCAAGTTGCGTGCACACTGTCAATAGTCCATGAGGCTGAACCAAAAAGGAAAGTATTTTATCAGATTGTTTTGGGTCCAGGTTGTTGGTGCACATTAAGTAGACTCGACAGGAAATTGGAGATGCAGGAATGTCAATTCAAGGAAGAGATGTAACACACAAACAAGAAGCTCAGCAAATTGGAAATTCTGGTGCACATTAAGTGGACTGGACAGGAAATTGGAGATGTAGGAATGTCAATTCAAGGAAGAGATGTAACACACAAACAAGAAGCTCAGCAAATTGGAAATTAATCCTGATGGACTCTTTCTGTGTCTGTATTTTCCTCTCCACTTACACTGTCTGTATCATGGGATTTTTGGTATACAATTTCTGCTGTGTATCATTTCCAACAAATCATTTGTGAGTTCTGAAAAAAGGTCCTGAGCTATAGAAGAAAAAGAATAAAAATACCCACAGATCACCAAAGCTTGTGTTCCCTGGGCCAAGGCACAGTTGTTGCCCAAAATACCTCCTTCAGTGCTTTGCTTGACCTAGTTTTAAATGTCATCATCATCAACTTGTACTTTTGCTCCTGAATCCAGTTGCACACCTCTAACTCTGTGAGGGTCATCAGGACTTTAAACACGAAGGCTTGGCAACAACTATCTCTCCCCTCTCCATCTCCTGCAGCTGGATTATTTGCCTCTCCTTGGCCTTTGCTTAACATGAGCAACACACATTTAATTCTTACCAGCGTTCTGGGCAAGCCAACCTTTCAAAACCTTTCATTTTTCATTTTTATACCTTCAACTTCGGTACTCCTAGCAATCCCTGGGCTATTTCGGCTCATCTGAACTCTGCCTTTCTTTAGCCACTATTCTCCACCTGTTCGAGGGAACCATCTGGAAAACAGAGCAGTGTTTGAACTGCCCCGCCTCCCCCAGGTGCCCCCAATTGCAACTTTCCTTCCTGTGGGTCCCTCCTTTCGTCCCTTGCACAGGCTCCATCCTACGTCTAGCTGCTCACCTGGCCATTTCCAGCTCGTAATTCTAACCTCCTGACATCTTCTTGTATTAGGTCTCTGTCCTCCCTGATGTTTGCTACATCTCCCAATTTAGTATCATCTGCAAATTTAATTAACATGCTGTTGCCTCCCTGTTCCAGGCCATTAATGAAGATGTTATGGCAGTACCCAGCAAACAATATTTTCAAGGTCATGAGGCAAGGAGAGCTACATTGCTAATACCTCTGCCCAATATGGGAAAGACAATCAAGTGTCCACGTATGGTTTGAGCCATCTCCTCTGAGTGTTGTGAACTTCCTTTCCCAGGCTTGGGTTAGATTACGCCTCCCCCTGCCTCAGCCACTACACATCTTGGCAATTCCCATTGGGAAAATAAAGAACATCAGATTATGCCTTCCTTTTATTTTTGTCCAGTTTCTAGCAGGAGAAACAGCCACTAACTAAACATTGGTAGGGAGAGATAACGTACATGGTAAAGACAAAGTAGTCGTTTTTTGGTTCGTTATCCACACATCTCTCCGTTTCTAACGCACTAACTGTGACAGCAGAAAATACCCATCAAGGGCAATGGCACCTGACAAAGAAGGGAGAGAAGACATATTCCCACTGAGACAGTTCCTAAAAGGCCGACCCACGAGCTCTGCATCCCAGAGGGCCGTGAGGGGAGGCCGCTTCGCCCCAGCAGCTTGTGCTGCTAACACCTTGTGACCCAGCAGCAGACCTGGGCCCCCACTGGTCTGCATTCCTCTCTTGCATTACAAGGAATAGCTCACTGTGAATCCTGATTTGCCTTCCTTCCACATCAAACTGCAGATATCACACTGTAATACTCCGAATTAATTGGGTCAGAAATACCAGATCCCAGATAGTGCTATTCATGCCCCCAAAATTGATTCTGAGTTATTTACTGTTTCCAGCACTTCCCTTCTCCCCATCACTCACTACAGACCCATCTCGGGTTCAGAGGCTCCTAATCATTTCTCAGACAGAGTGTCTTGAAGGCGTCTCTGGATCAGAGCCCAGACTGGCCCAGCCAAGGCAGGTCACAGATCTCAGAGGCCTGGTATGGAGGAGCCCTCGGGGAGCGGTCTCAAATGTCTCCTTGTGCTCGGTGGATAGGCCTGCCCTGCCATCTGCAGTCTTCCTCCCCATCCAGGCCTGGCTCCTCCAAACCTAAGAACACATGAGAAGAAACTGCACTTGTCCTAGGTGGTCGGCTCTGACAGCATCATGCTCAGACACCTTGCCGGGGATAGCGTAAAGAGGGAGTGGCAGGGGTTTTTTTGGTTTTGGGGGGGTTTTTTTGACCAGTAAGGGGATCGCAACGCTTGGCTCGGTGTTGTCCGCACCGCGCTCAGCCAGTGAGTGCACTGGCCATCCCTATATAGGATCCGAACCTGTGGCCTGGGGGGTTTTTTTGACCAGTAAGGGGATCGCAACGCTTGGCTCGGTGTTGTCCGCACCGCGCTCAGCCAGTGAGTGCACCGGCCATCCCTATATAGGATCCGAACCTGCGGCCTCGGAACTACCAGTGCTGCACTCTCCCGAGTGAGCCACGGGGCCGGCCCGGGAGTGGCAGGTTTGTAGAGTGTGTACCAGGCTGCTGTCATGTGTTTCCCCTATAGCCATCCATATGCTCGCTCAACACTGAGAGGCAGGAAAGCACTGTGCTTAAAATTTTGGATTCTGAAGCCTGACTCCCTGAGTTTGAATCCTGGCCCAGCCATTTTAATAGCTGCATTTCACCACTGTAGTAGGCCAGTTTTCCACCTCAGTTTTCCCACGTGTAAAATGGGATAATAATCACACCAACCTTGCAGGGCTGTAGTGAAATTTTAAAGAGCTGGTATGTGTAATGTCTGGCTGTTATTTATTACATGTTCCAGATATTGTTTAGATCAGGAGCCAACAAACATTTTCCATAAAGGGCCAGGTAATAAATATTTTAAGCTTTGTGAGCCATAAGATCTCTATCACAACTACTCAATTTTGCTGTTGTAGCCCAAAAGCAGCCACCGACAAAACATAAATGACTGAGAGGGACTGTATTCCAATGGACATGGAAATTAAATTCACATGTCACTACATATTATTCCTTTGATGTTTTTAATTATTAAAACGTATAGGGCCAGCCTGTGGCTCACTTGGGAGAGCGTGGTGCTGACAACACCAAGTCAAGGGTTAAGATCCCCTTACTGGTCATCTTTAAAAAAAAAATTAAAAGTATAAAAACTATTCTTAGCTCACAGGCTGTATAAAAATAGGTGGCAGGCTGGATTTGGCCCAGGCACTCATTTTGCCTGCCCTGGTCCAGGTGCTGGAGATGCAGGTGTTAATGGGCCCACAGCGGCATCGTAGAGCCTCCCTGGAGCGTCCCAAGCCTAGAAGCTGGTGGCTGCCTCACAACCCTTGAGCAGCTTTGCCCCCACCAAGCTCTGTGTCCTCATCTTAAAAACCCCTCTTGAAATTGGGGCACTGAGACTCAGGCCCAGAGTTAAAGGACAGCAACTCAGTTACAAACCCTGGCATTTCAAGCTCTAATTCCTCTGAGATCAAAGACTTCTGAGACACACGTGCACATGTAACAACAGTGGCAGGCCCAGCGTGCTGGAGTTCTAACCTCGGAAGTGAGGGTAGCGCCGCACACAGAGACCCTGCTCCAGCAAGCAAGGACACCGAGCACCATCTGCTTCCATCAAGACTGGCTGAGTAGGGAATTTAGAGGTTACCCGTGTTGTTGGAAGCCCTGCAAATGTTTGCCACTTTCTAAGGGAAAAAGCCACAGCAGACAGACAGGGGTTCCTGGACAAGAAGAACCCCCACCTGGATGTCTGGGTGGGGCAGCCTCTCTGGAAGGCACTACCAGTCAACGTGGTTTGCCTGGGGAAATGTCCACTGCCCACCCAGACCCTCTGGATTTCACACCCAGAATGTTCCCTGCCTTGGTCTCCCCTGCGCCAAAGCCAGCACCTGCCATTGAGTGATCTTCCAGTATGATGCTTTTGTCATATCATCCACATCAAGGTTTCATGAAGACCCCCTGTCCCCCACATCAAATCTAAATCCTTCTGCTTGGTTTCTAAAGGCTCCCACATTCAGGACCAACAGAGTCACTCCCAACCCACACAGGGGACCTCCTGAGACACCTGATCCTCTGTGCCATTCCCTGTGCCTGCATGTGACCCACATCCCAGAAGCCCCATCCCCATCCTCATCCTCTGCCGCACCTGGCCATGTCCAGCCTTGACCCTGTATAAAGAGACCTTGCAGGGGGGCCACAGATGTGTCATTTAGGTGTGCCTCAGTTTTCTTATCTTTTAAATGGAGGAAATAAACACACCAACCTCATGGACTTGCTGAGCTTGATTGGAACGTGCGTGTCAAGCATTCCCTGAGTAGAACTGTGTTCCCGGAACGGCAGCAGCCAGCAGCAGCAGCAGGCCCGTGGGACTCCAGCTCACATGCACCTCCTCCCTCTTTGAATCGTTAAACAGACTGTTTGCATTAAACAATTGCCACAACATGTCTCCCAGATAGGTGTAGGGTCTCCCCTTTAGGTTACAGACGCATAGACCCTCATGCCACCCTTGCTCCCTTGTGGCATGCAGCCCTGAGCAGCCCTGGGTCTGGATTATCAATCGATTGAAACACTGTCACACACTCCTGAGCGCTTTCTTTCATGAGGGGCTTCAGGGGAGGGACTGAAGTGAAGTTATCTTTCTAATACAGTGTTCTGACAGCCGACAAAGAATCTGATCACTTAGAGTTAGCTGGAGACGCTCAACGACATCATCTATTAAAGGAGCAAAAAAGAAAAGGCTTTCGTTATAATGACTTCAGAGCAGCAGCTGTGTTTAAAGTGGACAGGAGAGTGCCATCTGGGCGGGGCAGCTTCCACAGAACCCTGACCATCACTCACAAAAGAGGCCTTCCAGGAAAGCCCTGGAAGCCCACAGCATGGCAGGTTTCCATGAGCTCTGAGAATCCAGGCTCCCCCACCCAGAGCCCCCAAAAGTGTGGCCAAAGGTTAATGGGTTCCAAGGGGAGGACGGGAGGGATAAAAGGGCCCATCAGACCAGCCAGACACCAGAGGACAAGCAGAGAGAGACTCCTCCGGGCCCCTAGACCACGCTCATACCGTAAGTTGCTGTAGGAGAAAGTTTGGGGGGGTGCTGCCAGCATAAGCCCTGAAGCAAAACAGAGGTGTGGGCAGAGCCAGCCCAGTCCACAGCTCCCTGGGGTGTACTGACCTGCTCCTGTGTCCCTCTGCCACCTTTAAATGCCTAGCTGGAGGGCCGGCCTGTGGATCACTCAGGAGAGTGTGGTGCTGATAACACTAAGGCCACGGGTTCGGATCCCTATATAGGGATGGCCGGTTTGCTCACTTGGGAGAGCGTGGTGCTGACAACACCAAGTCAACGGTTAAGATCCCCTTACCAGTCATCTTTTAAAAAAAAAAAAATGCTTAGCTGGGCCTCAGACTGAGCGCCCCAGCTGATTCCCAAGGGAACTGGCTAAAGCTGCCCTCACTGGGCAGAAGCAGGGCTGAGGCCTGGTGGCTGCAGGAAGCAGGCGGGTGCACCTCCTGGAGGAGCAGAAGCTGTGTGGGGTGGGTCTGGCACACCGACAGTGGGCTCAGAACCCAAACCAGGGCTTAGCAGGGACACAGGGCCCCACTTGGCTTTGTGGCTTTGCTCTGGAAAGTTCAGATAAAGAAGCTGATCGCGAGGGGAATCACATGGCTAGGCAGTACTATGGGAGGGGGAAGGGAGACGGGCCCCCTCCTGCAGAGCTGCATGTGAAGGCTGAAGCCCCATCCCTGAGGATGGAAAAGGATCCAGCACCTCATTCCACAATGAAAAGCTCTCTCCCACTCCCAGCTTGCCAGAAAGCAGGTGACATGCCAACTGCCAGTTGGATCAAGAAAATGAGCAGCAACTGGATTTTGCAGTTTTTCTTAATTTAAAGTTTTTATTGATTCTTATGGAATGAATTAAATGCAAATACCAGAATGAAAAGGAATCTATAGCATCTCTGTGAAGGAAATAGGACGCTATAAATGTGACACATCTGTCTCCTCTGGGATGAAAAGCAAAGCCCCAGAGACTCCTCAGGGAAAGGATGGGAAGGAGAGGGGAGGCACCAACGCCACCCATCCTCTGTTCAGCACATGCTCCTTGGGCTCTGGAGAGGGTCTTGGCTTCCCAAAAGGTGATCATTAATGGTCCGGTGGCCCTTCCAACCTACTGGGAATTTGTATGCAGCTGGGATGGGGAGGCTTTAGCTGTCTGATCCCTGGTATTCTTGCTCATGGAGTGTGAACAAAATGGACAGAAAAAGTAGCAAGAGGGGAGGGAGAGAGAGCAGAAATAGCAAGAAGGCAGAGGAGTGTCCTGCTTGGCAGAGGTGGTTTTGGATGACTGAGGAGACAGGTGCTGTCAGAAAGGTGGGATGCAAGCCCACAGCCCTGGAAGCTTCCCTCCAAGGGAACAGCTGGGCTTACACCTGCAGAGAAGCTTGGTGGCTGGCCCAGAGCAGGACCCTCTACCACCCACAAAACCCAGGGTGCCCGAGGCTGGGGAGCCCTTTATCTGAAACCTTGAATCACCACCACCCCTACTACCACAGAGGCTTCCCTGGTCTCCCCTCCCTGTTCTGGAGGTCTGGCTCCTGCACTCAGCAGCCCACCCAGCACAGGACCGGTAGTACACAGGATGCATTCAGCAGGATTGCCCCTAGCAATGCCCTCCTGCACCTACTTGTGGGCAGAGACAACATGGGGTGGGATATTGGGAGAGACACCAGGCCTTGGAAAGCCAGGGTTCCAGCCCAGCTGCCTCTGAATGAGTCAACAGAGGCTAACACCCAGCCAGGTTGCACCACCCCTGCCCAGGATCTCCCTGACCCTGCCCAAAGCCTACCCAACTGACACCCTTTCTCAAGTCTCTGTACCTCTGCAGTCACCTCATCACCTGCTCCCTGGCAGGACCTGAGCCTTGAAAGCCCCCTGTAGCCTGCCTTCCTGCCAGCCATTCCAGACATATCCACTTCCCAGGATGCAGGAGGCCCCCCCACACACTGGCACCCCACCAGCACTCATGGCATTCCAGGGCATCGGCAGGCTTGCAGGGAGGAGCCCCCTGTTGTTTCTGGCTGTGGCCAGCAGGCAGCTAGACACACTAGTGCTGGGGAGAGGCTTGTTCCAGAGCCAGCGCTCAGCCCAGTGGGGTGGGGGCCCCACTTGCAGCTCTTGGATGCAGCTCTGTGCTGAATTTTACCATCTGGCTCTTCCTCCACATGGGCCGAGGGTCTCAGCATTTTCTTCTACAGACCTGGGGTCTTGGCCTGGTGCTCCCAGGTAGAGCCACAGTCATCTGGGCCTGAGTCCATCCCTTTTGTCATTCTCATCAGCACATGGAGCAGGGAGGCCTCCCTGGGTCTCGGGGCACAGTTCTGTTGATAATCTAGGAGCTCTTTCTCCAAGAGATGAGGTCCCTCCTGTCTCACGAGCTCAGCTGACCCCAGAAGACCTTGCCTGTAACAAGAAGTGCCGACAAATGGAATGATTCTTCCCTAGTGTGTGGCAGGGGGCTAGGTGGCCTTTCCTAGGAACTTAGTCAGCTCTCACAGCTCAGGGCAGACAGGGTGCTCAGAGCTCATCTGGCAAAGCCCTGATCCCAGGCCCAAGTCCAGAGAGGCCAAGCACTTGCTCAGGATTACACATCTACACATGGGGCGTGGAGCAGAGCTGAGCGCTCCTACCTCCAATGTAGCAGTCTGCCACCAAGGCCTAAACTTAGTGACAGGAGCTCCTTGTTGTTGTACAGCTCCAGGATGGTGTCCCGCAAGGCCGTGGCTGCGCTGCTGGTGGTGCATGCAACCGCCATGCTGGCCTCCCAGACGGAAGCCTTCATCCCCATCTTCACCTACAGCGAACTCCAGAGGATGCAGGTAGGAAGCAGCTGCTGCCCACCTCCCAACATGGCTGAGGTGAGTCACAGCCCTGCAGTGGTGCTAGTGTCTCTGAAGCGGAGTGTTCCTTTGGTGAACCATGTTAATTACCTATGCCAGTGATGCCAAGGAGAGCATGAAGCCACAGGACCTGAAACATCCCCGAGCTCCAGCTGTAGCTCTGGCCACCTTCACTGGCATCACTCAGAGATGTCAGTGGCTCCCATGAGCGACATCTTCTCCCACCCCTGCCTGTCCTTTGGAGGAAATTTTCAATTAGCAAGTCAATAAATATTTACTGAGCTTCTCTGCAGCACAAGGGGCTACCCTGGGTGATGGGCCAGAAAACGCAAGGAAATCCAAGCACCTCCCCTGTCTTCAAGGAGCAGGCTAGGGAGCCAAGACACACACATATGAAAAATTAACTAACAATTGATGACGAAAGAGAGATGTCACAAGGCAGGACATGATAAATTGCTCCCTAAGTGATGCCAATGGTAAGTGCTTGGGTTCAGAGGAGGGAGAAATTGCCATGGGCTGGAGCTTTTTGGAAGCCATCAGGGAAAAGATGAAAATCCTGAGACATGAGTGAGGAATGGATGGGAGCCAGTGTCCAGAGGTGGGGAAGAAGGTGGCCTTCTACCTAGTGGTGGCAAAAGCCTCTTTCTCTTTAGAGCCCAGAAGAAAACAAGGCAGGCCTGATGGAAGTCAGGCAATGGGGCCTAAGGAAAACTGGACTGCTGGCTCAGCCTCCCTGGCACCTTTTACTATAGACTTCAGGGGTTCCCTTTAACCCAAGGAAGTGAAGAGATGGGACTTTCATGCCCCACCCTGTCTGAGACGGAGGTTCCCACAGGGCCAAATGTATGAATTAGTTCCCTGGGAGGCCTCAGAGCCCTGTGGCACAGCCTGTCCGTACCTGCACACTGTGGGCCAGGTTTCCACATTCCTAGTGAATGTGACCCTTTGCAGAGGTGAGGCTGAACCCAGCTCCTCTGCCTCCACTCTGGCTCAATCTCCCAAGGAGATGGCCATTGTTCTGGAACCACTGCCTCTCAGTGCAGGCCAACAACAGAATCCCAAGAGTGTCATTAGAGTAACCAGAAGAATGGGTTTATCTGGTATCAGTGCTCAGAGACCTGGCCAGCAGCATGCCAGGTGAGATTGGGGGCTGAACAGAGACAGCCAAACTCAGGAGAACATATGCTAGCAAAATGGCAACCAAAGGACACTTTGCATTAATTTGCTCCATGGTTTTTCTCCTCGTAATTGCCAGGCACCAGGATGTTTATGAAGAAGCAGCAAACTCCTTCCTCCATAATTCATCCCCCTGTCTTGCCTCTTATAAATCACCTCCCAGGGACTCTGAGTTCCCGGGCCACCCCATGGTGCCCTCACAGGCTAGGCTGTCTTGCTACCTTTTTTATAGGCTTTCTGCTAAGAAAGACACATTTTCCCACTTAATATGCATGAAGGGCAGCCATTATTTTCAGCTTTTTAACTTAATTAACAGTAACAATCCGGGTGCGATGTTTTAACTTCAAAGGAGCCAATTCCTTTTCCAGTTGACCTGTTGGTGGGGGACTCCTAGGGTCATCCTTAAAACCCTGAATGTCTGAGACTCTATGTAGCAGGCACTTGAGAGGAAGGGTTCTCTCAGTCTGTGGGGAGCTCAGGCCAGTAGCACCCTGGGCAGATGGAGACAGGGGCAGGGCTGGGCAGATTGCGGGAGGGCAGTTTTGTGCAATTTTATACTCTGCCCCTAGGAGAGGGAACGGAACAAAGGGCAAAAGAAATCCCTGAATGTACAGCAGAAGTCTGAGGAGATGGGTCCTGTAGACCCCACAGAGCCCATTGAGGACGGAGAAAACAAAATGATGAAGGTGAGCAGACTATGGGGACAGTGGCGAAAAATCAGTGTGGGGCATGGTTCCCCAGCCTGGCAAGGAGGCAGGGCCCACCAACTACAACCAGTCATGGGATGTCCTAGGATCCAGCAGTGAACAAGACATCCAGGCAGCAAGCACCATGCTGATAGGCAGGGACAAACACCAACAATGACACAAAGCAATTATTGTAGGCACCAAATAAGGAAGTATGATAGAGGGTGACCAAGTGGTGTTTGGGGCACTGCTTTGTCCAGCGGAGAGGTCAGGGAAAGCCTCTTGGAGGAGGTGACATTTGATTTGAAGCCTGAATAAAGAGAAGGAGCCACTTGTGCATGGAGCTGGAGCAAGGGCCTCCCAGAAGAACGAACAGCGAGTGCTAAGGCCCACTCTGTTTGGGGCACTGCTTTGTCCAGCGGAGAGGTCAGGGAAAGCCTCTTGGAGGAGGTGACATTTGATTTGAAGCCTGAATAAAGAGAAGGAGCCACTTGTGCATGGAGCTGGAGCAAGGGCCTCCCAGAAGAACGAACAGCGAGTGCTAAGGCCCACTCAGGAGCACCTGGTAAGTCTCAGGCCCCTGTGATGGGGGTGTGCTGAGAGGGGGCGAGAGGTCAGCAGGGCCAGCTCAGGTAGGGCCTGGTGCACCAGGCAAGACATCTGGGAAGTCACTGGGGTTCAAAGCAGACAAATCACCCAATCCAACTTAGAAAGATCTGGGGCAGCGCAAGTAGAGGCAAGAGACCAGTCAGAAGGCAGCTGCAATCCTCGCAAGAGAGGTGAGAAGGGCATCGGTTCCTCTCCTCCTGCACAGGGGCCCAGGAGACAGCTATCGACCTTGACACCCAGGGCCTGGGTCCTTCTGCACTGATTAGGATCAGGGCTGCAGAGAACCTTGAGTGTGTCCTGTTCAGCTCTTTAATTTCACAGTCTCGTTTACTCAGAGGATGAATAAACGAGCCC
This sequence comes from Galeopterus variegatus, assembly GCF_000696425.1. NCBI lineage: Eukaryota > Metazoa > Chordata > Mammalia > Dermoptera > Cynocephalidae > Galeopterus > Galeopterus variegatus. Next base: position 148,216 of record NW_007728505.1, read on the forward strand.
CTCCTTTGTGTGAGGCACCACTCTAGGCACTGGGGATGGAGTAGTAACTAAAACAAAGTCCCTGCCTTCGTGGAGCTCACACTCCAGCGGGGAAGCAGAAAGGGATCCCGAAGGACCAGGGACAGACTGCAAACAAGGTAAATCAGCAAATTTTGTAGTACGGCAGGTAGTGACAGGTGCTGTGGAGGAAAATACAACTGGCCAAGGAAATGAGATGGGTACAGTATTAAATAAGGTGAGCAAAGCAGTACCCCAAACCCCACTTGGTCACCCTCTATCATACTTCCTTATTTGGTGCCTACAATAATTGCTTTGTGTCATTGTTATTGTCTGTAAATGAGTAGATGGCATCAGTGCAGAGACCCGAAGAGAGCAGGGCAGTGAACCATAGGGATGCCTGGAGTAAGAGTATTCCCGGCAGAAACAGCCAGTGCAAAGGCCCTGAGGCAGGGGCGGGAGGGTGCATTCAGGAACAGTGAGGAGGCAGAGAAGCTGGAGCAGATGGAGCCGGGGAGATGGTAGGCATGAGGCCAGACTGTGGATGTCATAGGCCATTGTTTGGACTTTGCATTCACTCCACAGGGGTGGGAGCCCTTGGGGGCTTTTGCACAAAGGAGGGATATGATCTGATTTACATTTTAAAGGGATCTCCCCAGCTGCTGTACAGAATTAAGGAGAGTACTGAGGTGTCTGCTTTAGTATGAGAGAGAGAGAGAGACTCGGCTTGGAGTGGTCATGATGGAGGCAGAGCAGAGTGGTTGGATTTTAGAAAATGGAGGTAGAAGCCCACTGGATTTGCTGAAATAATGGATAGAGGATGTGAAGAAAGAGAAAAGTAAAGACTAACTTGAAGGTTTGGGGCTGAAACAGCTGGAAGGACAGATTTGTCACTAACAGACAGTGAAGACTGTGGCTGGCTGCAGTTGGTGGAATAAAGATCAGGCGGTCAGATTGTACCTGTGAACTGTGAGATGCTCTTGGGCATCCAGGTGAAGACGTTGCACAGGCAGGTGGAAATACCAGGCTGGAGTTCAGGAAAGAGGTTAGGGATAGAGTCATCAGCTACTCGATGGCATTTGAAGCCAGGGCTGGTTGAGCTCCCTGAGGGGGCAGATGTGGGTGGAGAAGAGGAGAGGCCCCAGGCCTGAGTGTGGGGCACTTCCATGTAAAAGAGCCTGTGAGGTGAGGAGACGGACATCCAGCAGAGCAAGGGCCTCGCCAAAGACACCCAGGCCAGTGATCTTTCCATGCTCTGTCAGGTAGGTGGCCCAGAGAGTGACCTCAGCACTGTCACTGGGCTCAGCATGGTGGGCCTCCTTTCCTCCCCACATCCACTCTGATCTCCTTGAGCTCATGAGGAGGGAGCCAGGAGGGAGCCTTGCAGCTGGCAAGAGGAGAACTCACTAAGAAGTTCCCTCTACATTCACCTGAGGCAGAGCTGGAGACACCAACTCCCAGGTTAATGAGATGCGATACATCCAAAGTAGCATCCTTTTTGGGGAGACTTGGGGTAAGACACCTCGTGTCCCCTTTCCATCTCCCTAGAACCATGATATACAGGATGTCCTTTCTGGATTATGCAGTCCAGCCTCCTCATTTTAAAGGGGGCAAACTGAGGCCTAGAGAGAGGCATAACCACAGCAAGAGGATGGCATAGGCAAGTCTCGAACCAGAGCCCCACAGTGATGCCTTTCAGGCATCCTGAGCCCCGAGGGTCTAGAGGGCAGGCCCCAGCCTGTTCCCCACACCCAGGGAGCCAGGTGGGAGGTGGGGGAGTCGGGACTGGGACTCCTCCACGGGGACTCTCCGGAGAGGAGGGAGCAAGACCATTGAACCAGGAAGCTCTGGGGGATGATGGGAGATCAGTCAGCACACTGGCTGCCTCTTGACAGCTCCTGCAGGGCCTCACTCGCGTTCCCACGGTGCCCGGTAGTCATGCGCGCAGACCCTGGAACCAGGCCGCAGGGGTGTAACGTCTCCTTTCTGCTACTTACTACCCGTGTGGCCTTAAGCAAGTTACTCCACCTTCATCCTCAGTTTCTTCATCAGCAAAATGAGAACACTAATAGTCCCCACCTCATAGGGTTATTGAGAGGCTTAATATACATAAAGCACTTAGAACGGCACCCAGTACAAGGTAAGACTCCTCGATGTTAACTATTATTATTATTATTGGGGGGAAGGGGTGAGTTCCTTCCCCATATGAAAAGCCAGTGGGCTTCCTGCCAACACCACCCCTCCTGTCCCAGCTTCCAAGAGGGGGATCCTCCCAGCAGGACTCAGTGACTTGCAGGATCCAGCCTCCTAGTTAGAATTGTAGGGAAGGGGGGATGTCAGGGGATGGGGAAGAGTGGAGCCAGGCGGAGCAGGGTGGCATGGCTCCCGTGGGCCTCTCCTGCCACCTGTGGGGCACCCGGGGTTAATGGCCCTCTCCACATCTCTCCCTTCTTGTTAACTCTGCCTTATTTCACAGCTGACTGCTCCTGTGGAAATTGGAATGAGGATAAACTCCAGGCAGCTGGAAAAGCACCAGGCTGCCCTGGAAGCGCTGCTGAGCGAGGTGCTGCTGTGCACCCAAAACGGTATGGGAGGGGCTGGCCCCCGCCCGCCCTGGTGTTAATATTCCAAGAGCTCAGCTGAGCAAGGCTTGAGGACAGCAATTGGTTTGCTGCCTTGCACTTGAGAACATGGAGCTATCTGCTCCTCCAGCACACCCCCATCTCCCAGGGGAGCCTACTGGGGGGGCGCTCTGATATCTGCCCGTGGACACGGAGCCCCAATTCTCCAGGGAGGGGGCCCTAGGCCCCTGCCTTGAGGATCAGTCCTTTTCCTAGAAACCCCCCTGGCAGAGGGCCACTACAAATCAACAGCAACCCACCCAGCCCTCTCCCGTTCCAGATATTTTCATTCCCTCCCAAAACATCACTGGGCTGGGTGGTTGCTCTGAAGGAAACCCTGGTGCAGTTTTTTGGTTTTTTTCTTTTCTTCCGTCTCTGTAAATCAAAGTCCTGGGCCCCATCTGGCCTTGCCCATTTCAAGGTCTGCCCAAGTTACTTGTGCAAAGCTAGATCTTGTCTGACAACAGCCACTAATTACTTCTCATGGTCCTCAGGAGGAAAGGAGAGAGACAGGGAGGGAGTGTTGGTAGAGATGGAGAAACTGGAAGGTTAAATGACTTGCCCCAGGCTACAGAGATCTTCCAGGTACCCTGTGAAACCCCCATGTCCCAGGCCCCCAACCTGCCCTGGATGCACCTCCTCCCCCTGACCTGCAGGCAGGGTTTAGAAGGAGGTTTCATAAACAGACCTGCTGATACCACTGAGCTGCAAACCTTTGCTTTTTCCCCAGCAGCCAAGTGACAGCCCCACTCTGGGGAGAAGGTGAATGGATCCGGGACCCTCTTCCTGCCTGAGGGAAGCCCCAGAAATCTACATAGTCCTCAAGCTGGGCTGAAGGAAAACAGTCTCCAAAGCAAATCCTCCTCCAGCAAATAAAGCATGAAATAGAAAGAAACTACTCTTTTATTTAATATTTTAATTTCCAAAGGGCAAACTCAGGTCATGAGGAAAAGGAGGAAAAAAAGCTCAGAGAGAGTTGGCCATAAATGGTGCATACATTAGCAGAATGTGTCCTTCTGTTAGTTTTATGTTCAATTATCAGCTTGGATTCGACAAACTGTAAGATTTGCACCAGTACTTCCATTATAGGTGAGAAAACCAAGCACCAGAGAGGTGGCATTTTTGCCCACACACTGAATCAGTGGGAGAGCGAGGACTGGAATTCAGGTCTCCTGAATTCTGGTCCATTTTCTGTTTAGAGCTCCAGGTCTAATGGGCCAGAGGATTTTAAGGCATCTGCACTTAACCCCTTGCTGAGTAACTTCCAATCAGCCCTTTAACCTCAATAAGACTTTGCAAAAACAAGGTGGTAATACTTGCCTGGAGAGCTGGGAACCGAGGCACCAGCAAAGAACAAATCACTATTATTATTATCATCTCATGACTATGTGTGGCAGCTTCTGCAACAAAATTGCACAGCCAACCCACTTATTTCTGCCTTCTAAACAAAACTGGATGGGAAATTTTATTCTAATTTAATTTTACATTAATGAGTGTTCATTTATTTATAGACTGGGGCCATATAGGAACCATAGCTTCCCCCATCCATAGGTTACAAGCAATTAGACACAGTATCCATTCTGTATTTCCACCCACCTCAACCACTGCAAGGGCTTAGCCACAGAAAGTAGTTATCAAAACAAGAAAAGTCCAGTGCTTGAAAAGGACCCTCCTTTGGGCTGCTCTGAATTCTCCTGAGGAACACCCAAACCTTCCGTGGGACCCAGACCCTGCCACGCTGCACAGCCACACACATTTCCAGTGCACATACTGATTAACCCAAGAGCAGCTGCAGGTTCCTGGGAAATGCTGCCAAGACATCCTGTAATAAATGGAGAGAGAGGGCTACTGCAGCAGAGCATGCAGGGAAGAAAAGCACACCATGGGGCGGAACCGGATCCAGGACTCCTCCTCACCCTTCTGAGTTCCACCATGCCAGTTCACCCCATTCTCTGTAACACACGCCAAAAAACAGAAAAACAAGATGCTCTCCGTCTCTTTCCATGAAGAAAACATTTTGTGTCCTCCACTTACCCTCTGCTGGAATCTGCCCCTATAGTGAGACCATCTTCCCCATCACCAGCAGGGGGTACCCATTTCTGGGGTGGGTGCCCCAGCCCCTCTGGGGAATTTTCCCTAACATCCTGGGATTGAAAAAAAGCATTGAAATAGATGCCACAGAGGGAAATAAGACCCCTAAGAGATTTCACCCCACGTGGTCTGCACTTCTAAAAATGGTAATTAGTTCAGCAACTACAGCACCTGGAAAGGGCTCAGGTACCATTCGTTCTGCAGAAAAGCCCTGTTCAAAGCTCAGCGCCGTAGCCCAAAAGTCCCTGACCCTCACACTGCACCTCTGATGTGCTTCTCAGTAATGAGCTGCAACAGGGACCCAGCTACCACCTACATCTGTATGCACAGTGCCCCGGCCACTTGTTTAGATGTGTCAGCTCCTTTCTTCTCTCGTTTTCCTCCTCCTGCCACTGTTCGATTTCTCACAACCAGCCCAGATAATTCTTTTTCACCAATGAGCTCCTCCAGTTTCCAGGGCCACAGACTCGATTGCTTACAAGACACGCACAGCCCTGGAAGAAATTAAAATTGGGGAGAGGTTGGGGAAGATTCCATGAGCTAAGCCAAGAGAAAATGACCATGTTTTCACATAACAGAAGAAAAGAGAGACACACCCCTGGTTAAAACTATAGAATGAGTGGGACCAGAAACCAGCCAGGATCAGATAGAGTGCCCAAAGTAACCAGCAAGGCAAGGATGCCCGACCTCCTCACATCTTACTGAGGTTTATCCAGCAAAATCTGCAGGAGTCTCTCCAGAACCTGGCAATCATGAAGAGGTACAGATTACCCCATCTTCATTTGGACTGTACTTTACGCTTACCGGGACCACAGGTAATTATAGGGCACCCTGAACCTAGCTTCACAAGATGGAGATGATGAGGTATTTTCTCAGTAACCACATTGGTGTGATTTTATAATTACTGAGCTACATGGATTTGCCATGAAATTGAATAGTTAAAAGCAAAGAGTAATTGCCTGATATTTGTACTCTGTAATTTAGTATAATCTAATCATGGACAAAGCCCAAAAGAAAATGTCCTGAAAGCATTACATTTTTCTTCCTACACAATCTGTTATTGACATCGGGCGATGTATTCCATGCCTCTAAAGGAACTCTTACCCACAGATACCAAAGTGTGAGAGTGGTCGAAAGAGTGAGAGTTTTGTTTAATTTTACACAGATTATAAAAAGCAGGCACAATACTGCCCACTAAACCCTTTCTGGCATTTCTGTGACTCTATTTTTCTCCTTCATTGACACCCCCTGCAAACCTAGAAAGAGATGAAAAGGGCAACCTCCTCTTCCACAAGACACAAGATGAGGGAACAGGAAGTTGCCCAAGAGTTCTCATGGGGTCATTCCAGTCAAAATCTGAGCCCAAAACAGCTCCCACTTTTCAGCCACACTCTACCAGTCACCCCCTCCCCACCACCATGATGTCACCCATGACAAGGTTTGAAGTAAGCCCAGAATAGCAGAGAGAGAACAGAAGGCCCTCGACGAGGTGGATCAAGGGTGAGTCCACAGTCTCTGAGCATCTTTGAGGACCTGATAAATGTGTGCAGGGCTTTTTGCAGGAGGAGCTGGAGATTGGAACCCACTAAAAGATTTATGGCCGTTGTTATTATAAGGCTCTGCCGAGACAGAGAGAGGTCAGCAGGACGGAAGGCAGTGTGGCAGCCCTCCGGGAATCCAGAGCGTGCTCCGAGCAGCCCCTAGCCTCTGCCAAATGTGTGGATGTGGTTACTAAGTAGATTTAGACATTGCTTCTTGTTTTTCCTCTTTTGCCTTTAATAAATCAGGAAGACCCACTGCAGCTTGAGCTGCTTACCTTTAAAAAACCCACAAGAAAACGACAGGAAAGGAGGGCAGGCAGGGCAGCCATTGACTTTGCAACGTTGCCCTTTCTTTAAAATATGCATTCCCACCCTGGACAGGCCCAGCAGGAGGCCAACGTTGAAGATACAGAAAGGCAGACTCTAGATGCCCCAGGAGGGCCTCACGGTCAGCTCCTGACAAGGGGGCAAGGGGCAGTGGTGGCAAAGAAGCACTGAGGTCGAGCTCTTCGGAGGGGAATTGTGTGCATGGTGTGGGGGGGAATGTAAAAAGCAACAAACTGACTTCACTAAAATGGGTAAAATGGCTTTGGGCACAGAGAATGTTGATGGAAGATTGAGGAGGGCTATAAATCCAGGAAAGGGGCGGGACTGGGAGCCAGGAGTTTGGGAGGAAAATGGAAAGGCCTGAGATCTGGGAGGAACAATTGATTGATTTTGAGGCTTCTTCTCAGAGGGGGCGGGGAGGGGAGCACTGATGGGCAAATACACCGTAAGTGGTTGGGTGCCTGTTGATGCACTACACCAAGAAAGACGAGGCCATCGCCTGCTACAAGCCACCATGGGGGCAAAAGGCCACTGCTACAAACATGATGGGTTCTATGCTACAGGAAAGACAACAGGGTTCAGGTGAAAGGGCCCATTTGGCCCCAGGCATGTATAGTAGCAGCAGTTCTGTCCCCAAACACAAGGAAGGCTGACAAAGCCCACGCTGCGTACCACCACTGGGGTGGCTCCAATTCAGTCCATATTTTTAAATCGCCCTGAGATCCATTGTGATATAATTGACCATAACTCTATGAAATGTTGTAACGTTAACTTTGTTTAAGCATCAGTTTCAAGCCCTCTTAGAATACACAGGGCCAGTATTGATGCCGAAAGGCTCATTCTTTATATATTGAACTGCACAGCTGCAAGGAGTTGCACAAATGTTACCAGCTCATTTGTCATGCAAACAGAGCTTCAGGAAGAAATAAAATACTATTATGTGGTATATGTGTTAGGCAATCACTATATCAAATTCATGGCATTCCATGCAAACACAGGCAGAGGAAAGGAAAACAACACTTGGTGAGAGAAATCGCACACCACATGGGAGCAGCTAAGTCGGGGGAGACAGGGAGGCTAACGACAGAAGCCTGACCAAGTCGAGGCTGTAATTTTCCCAGCAACTGTGGCCAGGGTTGAATACCCCCGAGGTAGAGCAAGTGGCAGGAATGCAAAACCCTGATGGGGGAGCACTGCTCAGCATCCCAAGGAGGGAGGGACAAGGTGGGAGTGGGTGATAGGACTGTTGGGTAGAGGTACAGGGAGATCCCAGGGAGGAAGGGGCGGGGGGGAAGGGGAGAGCTGAATGGGAGGGGTAGAAACAGACTGGAACCTATTAGGCCAGCAATAAATGTTTGGGAAAGGGAGCTGATGAGGGATGTGGAAGGAATACAAAGAGGGAGGGGGGTGGAGGGAAGACTATGAACTATAGCTATTTTCATTTACCACCACTTCCTTTGCTTCCCTTAGGGGTTTCCTGCTAAGAGCCTTCATGTAACCAAATCACCTGCCCTGTGGGAGGCTCTACACAGCTGCAGACATCCAGGTTAAGTATAAACACTTGTGAGCATGTGCCAGGCACTGTCCTAAGCACCTTACACAAATTACCTCTTCTACTGCTCACAGCAACCCTCTGAGGTTTTCTGGCAAACAGGCTAGAAATGTTAATTGGATATGATCACATATCTAACAGTTGTGGAGGTGGGATTTGAAATCAAACTGACTGGCTCCAGAGCCCACATCCTAAACCAGGAGTGAGGGAAACAAGATCGTGGGTCTCTGGTGTCTTTCCCTACCCATCTCTCCTCGTGAAAATCCCACTATGCAGCCCCGGGGCTCCGATGAGAAGCCTCAACTGCCCACTTGAGCCCAAGGGCATTTGGCTCTTCCGCCCTCTCCGCTCCCCCCACCAGGCTGGAGTGCATTCAGGGCCAGTGGCTGTCCTTGAGCAGGGCCCGCACCTACCCGGTGCTCAATATCGGGCGTGTGAACGACTAGAATACAGAGGCCGCTCCACCGAAGCCCGAAGTCGAGGCAGGGTTTCGGGGCATGCCTGGGGTCTACTCCACCACCCAGATACAACCCGATCCACACATTGGTCCCCACGCACAGAGAGAGGCCAATGATCGTGTCTCCCCACTCTTGGCAGTGGCTTGTCTTTCACCATTAAGCAATTCATCCATTAAATCAACACGACTTTATTGAATGCATACCACGTGCCAGAGACCGCGCTTGGGAAGGTGGATTCAGAGATCAACAACGCTTGGTCTAACAAACAAGGGGCAGGGACAGGGGCAGGGCGGGACAAGAGCGGGGAAAAAACAAACAAAAAATTCCCTCGGACCTTCCTAACATGGCGCCTCTGGAGGCCGAGTCTGACCTCCTCATCATGGCCGGCCATCGGCCAGGCACCGACCTTCCCAATATGGCTTCCACGCCCGACCTTCCCATCATGGCGCCGGCCCCGCCTGCTCCGCCGCGACTGCCGGCGGGAGCAGTTCCGGGTGCGGTGCGCGCCGGGGGCGGGCGGGGGGCGGTGTCCTGGCCATGGCCGGCCTGTCGGACCAGGAGCTGCGGCGGGAGCTACAGGCCCTGGGCTCCCAGCCAGGACCCATCACCGACACCACTCGGGAACTCTACCGCAACAAGCTGCGCCGCCTGCGGGGCGAGGCCCGATTGCGCGACGAGGAGCGGCTGCGGGACGAGGCTCGGCCGCGGACCGGGGAGTGGCTGCGGGACGAGGCCCGGCTACGCGAGGAGGCGCCGCTGCGCGCCCGGCCCGCTGCGGCCTCTCTGCGGGCGGAGCCGTGGCTCTCGCCGCCGGGAGGCCTAGTGTGTGTATTTGTGTGTGTGTATGTGCGTGCGTGTGCATGTACTTGCCCTCCTGCTCCAGCCAAGGAGCATCCCTTTGGGTCTCTAAGGTGAGAAGCGGACAGGAACAGCCCCGTTGCTGGCAAGTTGGCCACAAATTTATAAAGTTGTGCTGGGCCTGACCGTCGGTGGAGCTATGCCTGGGGGAAGTAGGAAGAAAAAGAACTATAGAGAAAGACGGAGAAGGGGGAAAGGAGTGGGGAGGGAAAGAGAAGGAAGGGAGTAAGTTGGGTGAAAGCCCTGATACGGAGCTTGTGTCCCTGCCCAGTTAGGAAAGCACAGGGCCTGGTATACCGCAGGGAGCAGGGCCTTCAGCTGACAGTTGCTGGTGGCTGGAGGCTGGGTGTGAGCTACTGGAGTGCGTTTGGGTTTAGGTGGCTCAGGCCTGAGTCACAGCTCTCTCATCCCTGCCTGTGGAACCCACATTTCGTCGGAAGGGGGGAGCACCCAGGGCCAGGCAAAATCCTCCTTGTGGGAGAACTCGGAGACACTAGGTTCAGGCAGTAGGATCCCGACGCAGAAAGGGAGCAGCCCCGGAAACTGCTCTGCGCCTGGGGCTGCTGCTCGTCTTCCTGGGCATCCTCTGGGTGAAGATGGGCAAGCCCTCGGCGCCGCAGGAGGCGGAGGACAACAGTACGTCCCGGGCCGGCTCAGGGGAGGGCCCTGGGGGCGCGTGTGTCCGCTGGGACGACCACCCGTCCCTCTGAACGCCAGGCCGCACACTCCCGCGCTTTGTCAGCTCCCTCTGAGTTCCCTCTCACCTTCACACCTTCACTTTCCTTTGTCCAGCTGTGGGAAGAGAGCGCCAGGGTTCCTGCATCTGCAGTAGTTTCTGCCTTCGCTTTCTTCTGTTTTCCTTTTCTGCCCTATCCCTCCTTTCTAATGTCTCCCTTTCAACTATGTGCCGGGAGCATCCTTCATTTGTAGTCACTCTTACCCCAACCTCTGGTTTGAAAAGAAGGGAAAACCACTCTCTTCTGACAGATCGCCCCCACCACTTTTGGGTTCTTTCTTCCTTTTTTTTTTTTTTTTTTTTTCCCCCTGACCGGTAAGGGGATCGCAACCCTTGGCGCGGTGTTGTCCGCACCACGCTCAACCAGTGAGCGCCCTATATAGGATCCGAACCCGCCGCCTCGGCGCTCCCAGCGCCCCACTCTCCCGAGTGAGTCACAGGGCCGGCCCCTTTTTTCCCTTTTGAACTCTTGCTCACTGACACATTAGTGCCCATTTGAAGGCACCACAGATTTCACTGGCCCACAGACGAGATCTTGTTGGGTGCCCAGCTTGCAGCACTAAAAAGACCACTTACTCCATTTCTCTGGACCTCAGGGCCCTTGTCAAAAGGGGGTTATACTAGCCCTGCCTGAGAGACAGGTGTGGAAGAACCTCTTGAAGGGTTCAAACTGATATCAACAAGAGGCATTTATTATTGCTTGCAGCACCCTCATGGGGTGTGTTAAGAGGGGGTCTATGATTCAAGGACGTTCCCAGCCATCCTTCTGTCCCACGTTTAGTTACATGATTAGACATGCCAGTGGGAGGTCTGCAGGATACAGTATGTCTCCTGAATAGTTGAGGGTTTGTGTCCTAAAAGGGAAATTTGCCTCTTAACTCTGGGCTCTAGTCTAACAAAACAACCTAGAGATCATTTCATTATACACTTAGGTATAAAGTGTCACTGTAGTTCGCCAGCTTTTAATATTCTTTGCAAAGCATGAGTGTGATTAATACTGTTACCAGCCTCGAGCCAAGGCCACATCTTTCCATGCTTAGCAGGAGTAGCCAAAATACAGGAAAAAGCTAAATAATGTCTTAGCCGTTTGGATGTTTGGGTGTGTACAATCTGTGGGCCCCGGGATCACAGACATGCAGATACCCAAATGATTTCACCAGTATGAGAGCAGTTTATCAACGATGTAAATAGTTTATCAACCTGCTAGAAAAATTAAGCAGACCTGGGAGTGTCACAGCACTGTGCTGGTACTTGAACTACACTGTTGTCAAACATATCACATTTGTACTTGCTGCTGAGATGCTTTAAGACAACAGCTCTGAGATATATAGTAGGATTTACCTGGAGTTTCCCTCCCGTGATGGTATTAATCCCTATTTTAACATATCATTGTTTACAGTTCACAAGATTGTTGTGTATGTTGTCTCATTTGAGCCTAACTCCAAGTTAAGCAGGAAAGGCCCATTTGATCCTATTTCACAGATGAGAAAACAGAGGTTCCAAGTGGTTGAGTTGCCCAAGAACCCATGGCTAATCATTTGCAATTGGGATGAGGACCCAGCTATCCTAATTCCTAACCCAGGACTGGGAAACCCTTACATTTTACTGTCTGCATTTTTTAAATGCCTCATTTAGGTGACATCTTTCTAATCCCCATCCTTATGTCGGTAATGTTTTATTTCTCATGAATTTTGAGAATGGTCTCTTTTCATATTATTTTCCTCAACCCACATTTTTAATTTCCTTTATGTTTCTTTTCTTGGTCCCAGTGAAATTATTGCCAGTGGACTGTGAGAGAAAAACAGATGAGGTGAGTCTGAGTTTCTCTAGCTTTTATTATCCCTCCTGAGGATGTTAGCCTCCATAAGGAAGTAAACTTCCCCAGAAAAAGATCATAATAGGATCATTTCAGGGAGTGCTTCCCGTAATGTACCAGAGTCACATTGTGTTCTGTGATGTTTGTGTCAGACTCAATTGTGGCAGTGAAGAAGTACTTGAAATACAGAGAATTGAGCTTCCAAAATCCAACCCTGGGCTTGTTACAGAAGCCCTCCCATCAATCTGAGCATCAGGGACTTTGATCTGTTGGAGTCGATCTTTGGTGATGCAGTAGGTTGTTGCTGAAGGACCTCTCAAGCTCCCTGGCATCAGGAGGAAGGGCTGGCAGTTTTTAAGCATCAGGAGGCCACATTCTCCTCTAGCGGTATGTCTATGGCTTTGAAAATGCTGTCTGATTTGAAACATCATAAGGGGTTTGCTTGAAATGCATTTTAAGTGAAATTAGCCCTCAGTCTATGTCTAGATTTGTTTTATGACACTCTAATGTTCCCTACGAATAATATTTGGGGAAGGTGAGCGGCCTCATCCATTTATGAATCATAAAAGCAGCATTAGTGAGGAGCTGGGATGCTGGTACTGGTGATAGTCTGGGGAAGGTACGAGGCAGTAAATTTTCAGGTTATAAATCCTACCAGGAGAAGTCTGATGCTGCCAGAGGGCATGACTTCGTAGTCTAATTATTAAATATGCAATGGCAGGCCTCCTGAGCCCTTACTTGACATCTCTGGCAGCCCCAGGGCTGGAAAGAAATGATGCATGGTCATCTGGACGCCCCTCCATTGACTCCCTTACCTACATTAATGAAAGGGCATCCTGGTGCAGATAACCAGTTTTATTTCTCTTTGGCTTCTGATGTGTCATGTTTGGGGGTGTTTTATTACATTCATTTATTGCATTCATCCAGCAAATATCTTTGCTTCCCAATTGTTTTGTAAAAACAGATACATAATATATTTAATCTGCCTTCCATCATAAAAACTGCTGTTGATGATTAGAGGAGGTGGCCCAGAAACATAGGCAGCCAGAAGGGGAAATTAGAATTTTGAAGACTGAAAACAAAAACAGGACAAGATAACTTTTCTGTAAGATATCTCTGGTAGTGTTAGTTTTGCTTGTCTTTTAATTAGAAAAGGGTTCCTGGTTTCTATTTCTTGGTTGTTCACATCTCTAAATATATCAGACCCAGAAGTGAATGCCACATCTGCTCCTCAGCCCTGCTCTGAGCTGGACACGCTCACGCCCCACTTGAGTGAGCCCAGATGGGCACCTTCCATATCCATGCCACAGATATGCTCAGTGAGCCTCTAGAACCTGCCAGCCAGGGCTTCAGAAGCTGGTTATCCGATATTTGTAACCATTCCAACCTGCATCCGTGCAGCAAAAAGCAGAGTCTGGGCTGTTCCAAAACAGGCTTCATTGAGCTGAAATCTCATGCCACCTGCCAGCCAGGGCTTCAGAAGCTGGTTATCCGATATTTGTAACCATTCCAACCTGCATCCATGCAGCAAAAAGCAGAGTCTGGGCTGTTCCAAAACAGGCTTCATTGAGCTGAAATCTCATGCAGCTGAGATCTCTTCGGCCTCTATGGAGGGTTGAAACAGGAGCACGCAGGGTGGGATGCGCTTCTTGGCTTTGTTGAGGCTGTTGCTGAAAGTCTCATTCTTTGTGTGGCTCCAGACGTCCCCAGAGCCCAGACAGCATTTGAGTTTCAGACATGTGTTCTTTCCCGTCTCAGCCATTGAGGACTGTGATGCTGTGTTTTTCTGTCTGCCTTTGTGCTGCTGAAAATGTGGGGACAGGATGGGAGTGGGTGTGTTGTCTCAATCAGGCCTTCTCGTTGTCTGGTACCTTCTGTCCTCCCATTTCCTTTAGGTGGTATCAGCCTATGCTGAGTAGTTTCTTTGTGAGCTCGCACAGAGTTCTCACCAGTCCTTACTCAGATGAGCTTCTGCTGAGCTTCTACCTAGCTTCTGCCTAAAGGGATGGGAATGGTCTAAGGAAGGGACAAGACTGCACTCACTGCCTTCTGCCCTGTCAACTTGGGGCTCTGCAAGCTCCGACAGCCTTTGCTCTTCCCTCTAAGGAGGCTGGGCTACTGCATTCATCCCACAGGCACATTCCTTGTGCCCCATGGCCCTTCTTACTGGCCTTGATTCCAAGGGGACCTGGGGGCATCGGCCAGGGGCCTCTGGGATGGCAGCCCCTTAGCTGCTGTGTCTGCATACAGCTCTGCCTCCTCTTCTACAGTGTCTTTTTCAGTTAACCCAATATTTATCCACTCTTTCCCTGGACCCAGCACTCTGCAGAATTTGTTTCTTTTTTGTAAAAGTATGAGATGTTCTCTGCTGCTTAGTACTTGACAATGGGACTTGAGAAGTAAAAATAGACCCTCCACCCCACCTACCCTTCTTACTGACCAGTAGTTCGGTGCCTTTTCAGTTCTGTCAGGCCAAGCAGAAGGCGGCCTTGCTGGAGCTGCTGCATGAACTGTACAACTTCCTGGCCATCCAAGCTGGTGAGTAGGTCGCATAAGTACTGAAATTCCCCTTGTGTGGGGTGTGGGCTGCTGCTCTGATTAGTTGGGTTGCGGCTGGCTGGTGGGCAGCTGAGACGCTCCCTGGTTGTCTCCCAAAAAACGCACAGGCACAGCTGTTTTAAGCCTCCCATTTGGGCAAAACACATTTGGTTCTTGCTCCTCTTTAAGGGTTCTGGGGTCCTGGCACATGCACAGCCTTTCAGCAGATGTTCTCCCTTCCCTGGGATACCCACCAGCTAATGCTTTGGGGGTCCATGTTGGCACTGGAAGGGACCAGGCCCAGGTCTTCTGGGAGTCAGTGCTGGCTGGGCCAGGGAAGAAGACTCTCGCCTGTGTTGGTAGCAGGTGATCCGCATGGTAGGCCCTGGTGCTGCATCTAGTCCTGATGACTGCATCTGACTGTGGGACCATGGACAAGTCCCTGACCCTCTCAAGGCCTCTATCTCCCTGTATGACCAAGTGATCTCAGGTCTGTCTTTTCTCTACAAAATGAAAGTCAAGTGCTGTACTCTAGAGGAAGGCATTCTTAGCACTCCCACGAAACACCCCCTGGAAACTCTTTCAGGAGGATCCCCTACTGTTTTATTCAGTGAACTCCTTGAGGCCAGAGATGTCACCTATGTTATTGTGTCCCCCAACACCTGGCATCTAGGAGGCTCTGAAAATCACTTGCTGACATAGGTGAATATCTAAGGCTTGTGCCTTGTGTTAAATATCCTTAGCACCAGAACCAGATGGAGCACTTCAGTCTTAAGGGATGTTCGGAAGATGGGTCTTAGGCTTGTGGGTTCAGCCCTGTCTGAAGTTTCACTAGGAGGTCAAGGTCAGGTGGACCGCAGTCTTCAGTCCTTAGGGTCAATCTCATGGGCATCAGCTTTGCCACCTCCTCCCTCCTGATGGTAGGAGACTGGAGATGGTGGGAGACTGGTCAGGGAGCATCTGGAAGCCCCTCAGAGGAGAGGCAGGAGTTGGGGCTCTGTTTACAGCATCACAGCCATCATGGGCATTCCTCCATATGGCCCAGGTGCTTGGGATATAAATTCTGGCCTAAGAGGGTGTTTCAAACCTTTGCTTCTCAATTGTGGTCCGAGGACCAATAGCATCAGCATCACCTGGCAGCTGTGGGAAATGCAGAATCTCAGGTCTCATCCCAAACCCACTGAGTCAGAATCTGTACTTAACAAGATCCCCAGGGGATTTGTGTACACCCTAAAGTTGAGAAGCTCTGCTCTAAACTGGGTCCTAGTAGATATTTCTCTTCCATCCTACCCTCCATATGTGGTCTGGCTTATGCCATCGAGGGCCCTGGGGCCTGTTGTCCTCTGACAATCCTGGCACGTCTCACTGAGACAGGCTGCAGGGGAGGGTATCTACTAGGCCATACCCCCTTCCCCCACCTCCTGTTGGGGATTAGCCATGGGCTGGGCACTGTGCTGGCCCCTGCAGGATATGAGATGACTCAGCCAAGGGTCCTGCCCGCAGGCTGCTTGTGGTCTAGTAGAAGAGACAGGCCACCCAGCTCTCTGACCACTGGATGATGTAAGATGCAATTGGCCGAGAACTGCAAGGCCAGAAGTTCTGAGAGGCACAATGCCTTTTAGCTGGAGCAGTCAAGAAACCGTCATAGGGGAGGTGGCATCTGTGCCAGCCCTGAAGACCAGGTAGGATGGGTTATATGTACGTGGGGGAGGGGCGGGCCAAAGAGGCAGGAAATTACAAGTCAGGGATGGGAAGCAGCAGGTTCATGGGGGAAGGAGAAAAAGAGGGAATGAAGTTTGGAAATGTCGGTTGGACCCCACCATGGGCCGCAGATGCCAGGCCACTGGAGCTTGATCAGGCAGGCAGTAGGGGCTAGGAAGGCTTTGAGCAGGGAGTGACATGCTCACAGGTGCCAGGAAGGTGAATGCAGCAGCAGCTGGAGTGGTGCAGTGTCATTTAAGCAGATCGTTTTAAGGCTTTACTGACAAAACATGGATTGAAAAGGGGATAGGCAGAAACTAATCAGGGGGCCATTGAGGTGGTCCAGTCAGGCCTAGCTAAGGCAGGGACAGTTCCGGTGAGGGCAGGAGGATGCTAGAAGCCAATGTGTTCTCAAGGGATCCACAGAGTAGAGATCAACTTTGAAGTAGGAGGATTTGGCTGTGTTAGGGGGTAGGGGGCAGGATTCAGTTCATTCTCCAGGTTTTTTTTTTAGTATTACCTTCAGCCACCCCTCCCCCAGCACACAGACACAAAGAGATTGGCCATCCCAAGCCTCCAGGCTCTGCCTGGCTGAGAGCAGTCAGGCCATACAGGAGTCTTCAGGATCTTGTTCGCACCTGGCCTGTACCATCCCTGCTCTCAGGGAGCCCCGTTGACCCCCACAAAGCAGTGCATGACAGTAAACCACAGCCTGCCATTGAGAGCTGAGGACTGTGGCAGGCCATCAAGTCTGGAGCAATGTGGCCAAATAAGAGGTACCCGCAGGCCATGGGCTTCCCAGAGGAGGTGCTCTTTGGCCGGGCCCAGGGGGCTGAGCAGTACTAAGGGGTGGCACTACTCCGTCCTTGGCATGCCAGCCCACTGCCCAGCACACGGACACCCTCTTCCACCACAGGGCCATCTTGGACATCTCTCCTCAGGACCCCTCTAAATAATGGGCCTAGCATTCCAGGTCGCCTGCCTGTCATGAGTCAGAATGCCTGTGGTGCCCATGGCCTCCCTGCCTTTCTTTCTTCCCAGGCTGTGTTTATTTATAGTGCTGTTCTGGTACCTTCCAAAGTTATCTGTCTGATCCTTTTAGGGATCAATTGCAAACAGACCTTGGTATTGGGCAGCTTTTTAGTCATTTAATGCAAATTGCCGCACTGCTTTGCAGGTCAGGTTTTAATGATCTGGAATCGATCCAAGCTAAGTGGCTTTTGATCTTGCTGCAGAGTGAAGGTGCCCCACAGAAGCTGGGAGCTGCCGGGCCACATGCTCCTTATTAGAGCTGATGGCTTGATTCTTGCTGCATTTTTTTAGTCTATTTTAGAGTAATTTTTTTTTCACCTCTTCTTTGTGTTTGAATGTGTTTTTTTTTTTCTCCTAGGTAATTTTGAGTGTGGAAATCCGGAGAAGCTAAAAAGCAAATGCATTCCTGTTATGGAAGCCCAGGAATACATAGCAGTAAGTAGGCGTCGGTGCTTATCCATTCCCGGGAGGGCCTGATGCTTTCCTATTGATCTTTCAAGCCCTGTGGGTTTTTTTCCCTCTTTGTTTTGTGTTTGCTTTGTGGCTTTGTGGCTTTCCTTTTTCTTTAAACTTAGTGGAGCAATAGGCTACCTTAAGTTAAGGCAGCCATGGTGGTGATTGTGCCCAGAGCTGAGCCTGCTGTGTGTGGGCGGATGGCTCACGCCTGGCCCTCTGCTCCTTAACCAGCTTAACACCCGTTGCCGGCTGCCCTGCCTTAAGTGGCCCTGTTACTTGCTCCACCTTTGGTTTGCTTTTCTCCCCTTCTCAACAGCTTTCAGGGTACATACTTACCCTGTCCATTCTCTCCCTTTAGAATTCATACTATTCAGACTGCTCAGGGTCTATCTGATTTTTGCATGGCCTCAGGATAGAATTAATGGAACTTTGGAGCTGGCAGGGACCTTAGGGGTCACCTAGTTTAATTTTCACAGATGAGGAAACTGAGGTCTAAAGAGGATCAGGGACTTGCCTAAGGCTACACAGCAGGACTGGCCACTGGGCCCCCGCCCCCACCACAATGCTCTTTTTCATTTTACCCCAAGATGAGCTGTCAGTTCTCTGGCCCAGCGCTTGAGTCCTTGAAAGAATTATATCCTTTGGCCGCCTCAGCCCCGCATTGCTTTCCTGCTTGTGCTTCCACATCGGCTCCTCCGGTTATTGCCTCTTCCTTGGCCCTCATCGGCCCCAGATTTCCTTCCTGCCAGTTTGCTGCATGTTTAGCGGAACGGGGCTTTGGGGCATATAGAGGACATAGGAGAGGGCTTCCTTAATCCAGCAGCAGAATAATGTTGTTCCAGCTGCTCCGCCCAGACACAGAACTAATCGTCTCCCGCCCCCTCCCACAGAATGTGACCAGCAGCTCCTCCGCCAAGTTTGAAGCCGCACTGACCTGGATACTGAGCAGTAACAAGGATGTGGGCATCTGGTGAGTGTGGGCGCAGCATCACGAGGTGGCAGCACAGCCCTGGGCGCCTCTGGCCACTGTCCTCACTGGTCAACTGACTCCCATGCTCCAACAGAGGTATCTTAGGTTTAAAGTGAGAGGCTGGGTGTCCCGGCTAAGTTGTGGGCTAGGTTTGAAGCTGGGTGATAGAAGGAAAAAGCATTTGGAATGAAGTGTGAGGAGCAGCATCAAGATGAGACACAAAGTCCAGGTGTTAGGATGTTAGACTGATGTTCCAGCAAATCCTGTCTCAAGTAACTCAATCTGTGCCTTTTTAATTCAACGACACCTCATAGTTTGCTGGAGAAAGCATTTTTCTGCACTTCCTCTCCTCGGGTGGTAGTCTTCATTTGTAGATGAAATGATTCCATGTGTTGGTTTTCCTCAGCATGGAAATTGCTTAAGGAAAGACTGGGTTTTATTCTGACCGGGCAGTTTCTACCTCATTTTTATCACTGGCAAGCACTGTTAACAGAGATAGCGAGCCCTTTCACGGAGCTGAAAGGCCCGATGTGGCTGCTCAGCCCAGGGGGAGGGGCACACAGCCGGCAGCCAGACAGCCCTGAGAGACCACCCCCCCCTCCCAAGAAGAGCAGGCATCACATAACCCCTCCCAACTCCTCAGTGTTTGTCAGGATCTCTGTTCAGGTTGCAGCTCCTGATATTAAAACACACTGCAGGGTTTTGTTCTCTTCCTCTCTAATCCACCCAAATTACTAATTCCATCAGCAGTGCATTCAGCAGAAGCCCCTTGGGCAGCTCAACCTAAAGCTTGATAATTGGATGCATGGCACGATTAAAATTTGTTGGCTTATTTAAAAAAAAAAAGCCTCCCTGAGTGGCTGAACGATTTTCCTGTGATAGGAAAGGCAGAGGAGAATACGGATTTTTTCCTCAGCGGCACTCACTGAAGCTGCTAACATGAAGAATGGTGACAAGTACTTGCCTTTTCATACTGGGGAAGGCAGCACCCGCTCAGACAACCAGTGTTGAAAGTGGGTCATGAGAAATCGGGACACTTCAGATGCCAGCTATTCCAGTGCACAACTTCAAGAGCATGATATCGTCACCCCAGGTCACCTCGCTGGAAGAAGGCTAGGGTGTTGGCATCCACACAGGTCCTGATGCCTCCTCGCAGGGACTGTGGTGGAGGTGCTGTGACAGGGGTCTGGCCATGGAGAGCCTGGTGGTTTTCAATCCCCGTGAGCCTCACAGATGCCCCAAGATCTTTCTCCTTAAATAGATTATGTGCCTCCTCGTCACAGAGGAAAAGCGCAACCTCCCAGATTCTGTCTCTGAGTTCTTGCCACGCAGTTGCAAAGCCAGTGATTCAGTAAACATTTCCATTTCTCTGTGCTGGGAGGTGGGAATCCAATTTACAGTTTAATCTTCTGCATGCTGAGAGAGGCTGTCAAAGACCCGACAGAGGGGGACGTCACTTTAGCGGTAGGGGTTCAAGCCTGCTGCTGTCTTTTAAGCTTTATTCTTTCTAAGTAGCCAATGTGGGAAATTTCTGGAAAGAGCACAACCCGGATAGCAAGCCTATTCTATAAATAAGTAGAGGCCTCTAGGCCGCTCCTTCCTTCCCCTTCTCCTGTTCGAAGTATGGCTCATACAGCAGTTCGTCAGAGCTTTCGAATGTGTTCAGAGCCCCGTGTCCTTCCTGTTGCAGGTTGAAAGGGGAAGACCCCTCTGAATTGGCTACCACTGTGGACAAGGTGGTCTGTCTGGAATCCACCCACCCCCGCATGGGTGTTGGCTGCCGCCTGAGCCGCGCCCTGCTCACTGCTGTCACCAACGTGCTCATCTTCTTCTGGTGTAAGTGTTCAGTGCCCTTCCCTCCCCTTCCCCGCGCTGTCAGGGCTGCTTGCAAGCAGTCAGGCATACTCCTAGGCATGAGTGATGAGGTATAGAAATTCCAGGCCCAGAGGGTTCATTTCTGTCTAGTGAACCTGAGGTCTGTCTAATAAAACAGAGGATATGAACAAGTCAGCCTCTGCCCTGGATTGTCTTTACCTTTGGAGACTGGTGGTGGGAATGTGAGGCTAACTAGAAAATGTCCTTGATTCAGGGCAGGGGACTGTCAGCTTTCCTGAGAGGGAGCCTGGGCAGGAATGGGCATTGCCCCTTCAGCGGCTCTGCCAGGATCCTCTATGCAGACCAGCTCTGAGCAGGAGGCACAGTGGGGGCTTGGCCTAATTTTACTCCCTGAGAAATGTAAACATCTCCTGGAGAGCTACAGATACCTGATGAAAGCAGGAAGGACCCAGGATGCTGAGCTGAAAAGGAGAGTGCAGGTCTTGTCTCCCTGACATCAGGGGCCGCCTTTGAGCAGGACCTCAGGGTGTCTCTGAAGGCAAAAGGCCAAGTCACAGAAACCACAGGCTCTCCAGAGATAGCCGGAGCAACAAATCACAGGCCATCTCAGTGTGCACACAGCTCCCTCCCCCACGCCATCAGGCATAGAAATCATTATCTGCGGCAGCATCTCAGAATACAAAGGGCCCCGGCATGTATATATGTATGAAACACTATGTTCTGGTTCACAAGGGAGGAGATGAAAGCCCCAGAACGAGGTTGGGAGGAGCGGAGATCTGGATGGCTGGGGCTGTCTCTGTGTGACAGCAGTGGGAAGAAGATGATCACTTAATAGCCTGTCCTCGCTTCGCACTCCCGCGTCCTTTGTTTCCTGCATGCTAGCCCTGTGCCTGGCACACAGTAGGTACGCAGAGCACATTTGGCAGATTACCCACAGCCTCCAGCACAGCATCTTGCCCATAGTGAGACCACCGAGTGTCTGGACGTCTGAAGGAGATGTGAGGGATTAACGGAGTTTTGTTCTCTCACAGGCTTGGCTTTTTTGTGGGGACTCCTGATTCTCCTGAAATATCGGTGGCGGAAGTTAGAAGAGGAGGAACAGGCCATGTATGAGATGGTGAAGAAGATCATAGGTGCGTGGCCTCTGGTGAAAGGGCTGCCCAAGCCTGCCGGAAGGTCCCTCCCCTAAACAGTGTGCTCTCTCCTGCAGATGTGGTCCAGGACCATTATGTGGACTGGGAGCAGGACATGGAGCGCTACCCATATGTGGGCATCTTGCACGTGCGCGACACCCTGATCCCTCCACAGAGCCGGTGAGTCCTCCCAGGCTGGGCTTGCTGGGGTGGGGTGAAGCAGGCCTGACCCCACAGAGCTCCATAGAAGGAAGCCCAGAGTCTCCCAGCAGATGGCAGTCGTCAGTCATCAGCTGAAGGCAGATCAGTCCCCAGGGTCTCAGGGAGGGAGCTGCATTCACCTCTTGCTGCTCCACCAGTGTGCTTGGCTCCTTATGGCAGAAGGAGCTAGACAAGGCATACAGAAGCACCGCCCCGCTCCTCTGTAGAGATTAGTGTTGAAACCAGTTGGGATGCTTTGGGTTACAAGTAAAGGAATCCCCTCCCACAGTGGCTAAAGCAGTGAAGGGTCTGACGGGCTTCTGTAAGTGGAAGTCTGGAGTGGGGTGGGCTCCAGTCACAGAATGGTCACGTCCCTAGTTCCATTTCTCTGTGATTCTTGTGGTCCTGCCCTCTCCTGCGGATGTTGTCAGCAGGCTGGGGTCCGTTGTTGCAGGGTGGTGGCCAATGGCAGCTGGAGCAACATCTGCCTTCTCACAGCCTTTAGGGGAGAAGTGGGCTTCCTGATGCTCTCTTACGAGCAGGAGGAAACATTCCCAGTATCCTTCAGTGGCAACTCCTTGAGGCTCCATTGGCCAGAATTGGTTACTTGTCCATTCGTGAATCAATCACTAGCAAGGAAAAGGAGATTGTTTTTCAAACTTGTTTAAATATGACCCGCAGTCAGAAATATATTACCTATGAGACCACGATCCAGTTTCCACACACCCATGCACACACACATGCATGTACATATAATTGAAAGCAAAGTTTCACAGCAGTGAGTGGGGTCAGCTTCCAGGGCACAGGGCTGGAAGGCCATTGTCTTGCACAACTGCAGGGGCAGCTTCCCCATGGGCTGTGATGCTGGGGTTGTGCACTCTGGTCCTGACAAAACCTGGGTAGGGTAGGGAGGGGGGCAGAATCCCTAGAGGCAGCCACAGGGATGACCACAGTGCTGGCTCAGATGGTGGCCCTCCGCAACAGACTCGCCATGATGTCTGGCCAGATGCTGTCATCTGCCAGCTGATGCTAAGAGCTCACCCCTCGAGTGCTCGCTGGGCACTAGGCACTGCTCTGAGCTCTCCACAAGTGCAAAGCCATTCACTTGGATCTCACAACAGCCCATGGAGGTGAGAACAGTGAGTACCCCCATTTTACAGATGAGGAAACAGGCACAGGGAGGTTAAGGAACTTGCTCAGAGTACCACGGTTAGTGGCAATTCTGTGCTCCCACCACCAGGCTCTACTGTCAACATCAACCTTTCCATGCAACCCAAGAGGAATCAGAAGAGTAAAGCATTTATGGGTCCATTTTAAACAGAAAGATGCTAGATAACTTCCATGCCCACCCACCCCCCGGAAAGGTGGCAGGCAGGAAGCTTAGAGCAGACTGACCGCAGTGTGGTCTTGTGCTTGCTCTGAGACATGCTTGCTCTTGTTCTCCAGTGTGAGGCAGTCACACAGCCCTCCAGCTCCCAGGGGAGGCCACTTGGTGTACTCAGACTCCCACATAATTCCTGGCCCCAGGAGGAGTCATTGTGTGACCATGAGCAACTCACTCAACCTCTCTGAGCTGCAGTTTCCTCAAAACAGAGGTGATACCTCTTGCAGAGGGCTGTGGTGAAGAGAGGCTGTTGTTCATTCATTCACTCATTCACTCATTCATCCACTTCCATTGAGCACCTACAACATGCCACATACTCTACTGGGTCGCAGGGAGACAGCAGGGAGTAGAGGAAGCAAATCCCTGCCCGGCTGCAGCATGTGTTCAAGGGAGAGAGACAGATGACAAGATGTGCAAGGAAAATATGTGATATCAGGTAGTGACAAGTCCGAAGGGAAGGGGGGATGGATGTCAGCGAGGTGGCCTCGAAGCTCACTATGTCAGTGCCTGGCCCGTGAGGACTCATCCAAGGGTAGCCATTGTTGCTTGGGCTTAAATGACATCTCACACACATTCACTTGCTTAAGAATATGAGATGCAGCTCACCTGTAGCCAGAGTCGCCCACTCTGAGCTCCTGGCGGGTCAGGTGCAGGGTCTGAGCCTGTTGGAAACCCTGGGAGCTCATGCGCTACTGGTGTTCAGTCTCTTGACTCATCACCTGAGCACCCAGTCAGCGCAAGCCCAGCTCGCGGCTTATAAGGATGCATTAGGTCAATGTCGCATCTGCCCTGTAGCTGAGGGCCTGCTTGTGAAAACTGAGTGAGATGTGAAGAACGTGTTTATTAGGAGAGAAAGGTAGGGGAGCTGATTGGAGCACTGCTCTGGGCTGGCATATTCATTACCTGTTGGTGGCAGCCTGGGGAGGAGGGGCCAGGTGAAGCACTGTTCTGCTCAGTGCTGGCTGCCGCTGCCTTGTCCTCAGAGCTCAGTTCCCAGGGAGCATGTTGGCATATTCATTACCTGTTGGTGGCAGCCTGGGGAGGAGGGGCCAGGTGAAGCAGTGTTCTGCTCAGTGCTGGCTGCCGCTGCCTTGTCCTCAGAGCTCAGTTCCCAGGGAGCATGTGGCCTTCACCACATCAGCTAAGTGGGGGCTACTGAACAGGCTGTGGGGTTTGGTTGGTGACAGGGCTGACCCCTGGGGAAGAAAGCCCTTACACCTCCACCTTGCCTCCTGACTCAGCCACCCCCTCTATTTGTTCTCCATGCATGGGATCATGGAGAGGTGGTCCGCAGTTCTGAGAAGAGGCTGAGGTCTGTGTGAGGCTGGGGCTCATCAGAGGGAAAATTTCAAAGCAACCCTCCCTGACAGCCTTGGAACCTTCTGTCTAGTCTGAAA
Organism: Galeopterus variegatus; assembly: GCF_000696425.1. Lineage (NCBI taxonomy): Eukaryota > Metazoa > Chordata > Mammalia > Dermoptera > Cynocephalidae > Galeopterus > Galeopterus variegatus. The sequence goes on from NW_007728505.1 coordinate 172,861, forward strand.
GAAGAGATGGGGAGAGTGCTGCCCAAGGGGATGCAAGGCCCCAGGGACCCAGCAGAGCAGGGACTCTGACCACCAGAAGGGGCCCTCCCTGGTGACTCTGGTTCCCAAGAGCAGCCCCAGCTTCTCTGCCTCCCAGTCTGATGCTCAGGTCGGCCCATCCCCTGAAGCGTTGTGGAGTTTAGACTCAACAGCCCAGTGGCCGCTCTCTAATTAGCCTACACGAGGCATTAATATGCAGCCGACCCCGGCGGTGGGCTAGGCTGGCAAGGGCGCCACAGGTTACAGATCCCAGTAAGTTGGCAAGCCCAGCACAGCCCGTCACACTTGGAGATCTGGGGGTGTTCCAGATACCTTCGGCCCCTGGCAGGTTCCTTTAATTGAATGTTTTTGGAGCACAGAAGGTTGAGGAATCATTTCTCTGTGGCCCAAGAAATTTCTGTTCTCTTCAGTTGTCAAGTTAGTACCTGGCAGCTTTTTCTCCCCTAAATAAATTCCACACTGGAGCTTGGAAATGTGTCCCTCTTTGTAGGGAGGGTGTCACCAGGTCAGCTCATCTCTCAGCGGCGCCAGGCAGAGCTGCTGAGGGCATGACTCACCTGCTGAGCCCTGCCCTTCTTGTTGTAGGAGGCGCATGAAGCGGGTCTGGGACCGAGCCGTGGAGTTCCTGGCCTCCAATGAATCCCGGATCCAGACGGAGTCCCACCGTGTGGCTGGAGAAGATATGCTGGTGTGGAGATGGACTAAGCCCTCTTCCTTCTCTGACTCGGAGCGATAAACCCTGGGCAGGGGCCTGTTCCCAGTCAGCCTGTCCCAGGACAGTCCACTCCAGGGGCACGAGAAGGTCACTAGACCTACCGGTGCTGAATTCACATTTGCCTTGACTTTTTGTCCTCCTGACACAAGTCTGAAGGTCTCTCTCTATAAGACTATTCAGAGGAGCTCAGCTCATTAGGAAAATGTGGGCTTCCTTTAAGGGTGGAGGGGAGAAGCCAGGGGCAAGGGCCCATCCTCTCTGCCATGTTTTGCTGGCAGAAGAAGGGAGAAAGGTTTGTAATTTCATGAATAGAAAAGACAAAAGAGCAGCAGCTGTAAGCCCTGCAGAACAAATGTGAGGCTGGGTCAGCTGGAGCTCGGCCACGCCAGCCCAGCTTAGGAGCTGGGCCTTGTGCCTATGGAGCTGGGTCAGGGATGGCAGGTTGGGGCAGCAGGGGATGGGAAGCAGCTTGGTCCATGTGCCTTCAGGGGGTGCTACCTGGGAGCTCAAGGATGTGGGGAGCTCTGTCCTCTGGCTGGATGGGCCTCTTTTATCCTGAACAGGGAAGATGCTAGAAATTAAAACAAGTGACTATAGGGGAACTGTCTAGAAACAGCAGGCCCTAGACTCAGGAGTGAGTTGCTGGCCTAGCCTCCTGGGAGGAACCCAGGGTAGGGAAAGGGGCTGAGAGCAGAGGGAGGGTCCAGCTGCCCTGCAGCACCGTCTCCAGGGCCCCCACCCATGGCAGCCTCCCCGGGTGGGCCTTCTGTGGTGGTGCTTCTCACAGAAGTTGCAGTTTGAGACCAGAGCTGCAGCCACGACATTGTGTCAGGCCAAGAATGCCGACTCGAGGACCTCAGGAGTCTGTGCAGAGCTGAGAGCCTCGCGCTCCCTGTGCGAAGATCACCAACTTTACTGTGACCACAGCCTCCCCACCTGGGCTGTTTAACCAGAACTTCCAGCACAGCGTTTATTTCTGTGCAGCTGCTGCAGCAGCGCCCAGCAGGCGGGGCGGGGCAGGCGCGGCGGCCGCACACTGCCCCCTGCTGGCCACATGGCAGCGGTGCCTGCACTGCCGCAAACCAGGGCCCTCCCGCCAGCTCCGCTTTGGCGGAGGCAGGCTCCAGAAACACCCTGGCGGGGGGCCTTATTACTTAAGTGCGAGAAGCCTCTCCAGCTAGTCTCATCCCCAAATGTCCTCATCTGTGGCAGGCAGGAGAGGGGGAGCAAACAGCAGACGCAACGGCTGCCTCCAGAAGGTATTAGCCACCCCTTTCTGGTCTTATTGGTATTTTTTGTTTCCTTAATAAAGCTCAAGTCTCTCTCATTTGAGCAATACTCTCTCATTTCCTCTGATGTCTGGACGGACGGTGGGGCTGGAATCTGAGCGCCAGCCCCATGGTGAGGACATGTTCTCATAATCAGGCTCCAGCCAGAAGAGTAAGAAATACTGCAACAGGCCTCAGTATCAGGGTTGAAACTGTTGGATGAATAAACTATTTATTAAAAATGGATGTATTTCTCCTCCATGGTTCTTTCCCTTTTCCCCCAAAGCAATTGTCTCAGGAATGGCATTGTGCAGAGTTATTAAGCACTGGCTCTGGGAGAGGTCGGCCAGGAGAGAAGGCGGGAGAGGGCACAGCAGGACATGGGGCTCCGTGGCTTCTCTGGATGTCTGGCCTACCTGCCCCAGCCTCAGCCGCTTAGTGACAGGTCTCTGGGCAGGCTACATAACCTCTCTCGGAGCCTGGGTTTCCACATCTGTAACAGTGTGATGATCCTACCTTGCAGGTTGGCTGTGAGGATTGGAACTCACATGGTACCCACCTGGTTCTGGCTCCATTTCTGCCTCCCCTCAAGACCCAAGGTTCCCCTGGGCTTAGCAGCAGCCCTGGGAGGAGGAGGAAGAGCAGAGTGAGATTGGATGCTGTTTCCCAGCAGCTTATAGTGTCCCTTAAGGAGGCAGACTTCTTGTCTCCTCTGGACCTCAACCACTGGGGAGACCACTGCATTGGCCATCTGGGTGGTCCGGCGGGCATATGGGGGTTCCCTCGCATGCAAAGGCCAGCAGGACTTTACAGAGGTTTGCAGAGTGTGCTTCTGCTTCCTACCTACTGCTGTCCACGAGCACTGGCGGCAGAGGCAATTGGAGAAAGCTGCAGACATTTGGGATTGGCCCCAATATCCAACCAGGCCTTCCTTTTACAGGGGCCCTAAGGTCAGTCACCGCAGAAAGACAGCAGCCTCTGAGCTGCTGGCCAGCCACTCGCACTGCCCTCCTGTGCCCCATGGGGTCTGCAACCTCTTGTGGCCCTTTTCCCACCTATACCAGTCCCACCAGTGGGTGTTGGCTTGCACCTGAGCACCAACCTGTTCTCCCATCGGCTGGAAACTTGGTGGGTAAATTAATAGTCAAAGGACCCAGAAACACAACTCAGAAAAGAAAATGAGCCCATCTTTCCCTTTTCTGTTTTTCAATGAAAGATTTTCCCTCTGCCGTGTTTTGTCTTAAGTTGAGAAGGGAGCTAATGCAGGGCTCTATTTCTGTGAAGCTGTTTGGAGAGCAGGAGTGAGATCAAAATAAACTAAATAACAAAAGGCCCCTGCCAGCCAGCTCCCTCTTTTATGGTACACAGAGCACTTGGGCACAAAGGCCCCGAGCTGCATGCTCATCCTCACTCGGTGCTGGAGACACTGCAGATCCAGGCTTTGCCGCCTACCACAGCTTTGAAGGGCCAAGCCTCACTTTTGAGCAGCTCATTTCACGAGGGACTATGCGGGGTGGTGGGGTTTGGCTGAGGAGGGGGTCCGAGGGCATATCTGGGCAGAAGCTGTTGTTGAGAAGCCTCAGCTGCTTTGCCCAAATCCCTTCCAAGTGCTCCTCGGGCCACAGAGCTGTCTCTCCTCAGTGACAAACAGCTCTCTCGGGCCTCAGTGGGCACTGGTAAAGAAGCTCGAAGTGGGGGAGGAGGGAGGGACAGGCTGTACCCCACAAATCTCAGCCATGGACATCTACCCAGGAGCTTCAGGCCACCTTCCGGAGTCTTTACTCAGGAAAAAGGTAAACATGGCCATTTGTCACTGACTTATCCAAAGAACTGCAGTAGCAGCTGTTCCCCTTAATTAATACACCATTGACTTTGAGACTCAAAAAAAAAAAAAATCCCTTTGTTGAGGCAGGTGTGTGGACGCAAATCCATTATCCTGTCGGCCTCCCCCAAAGGGAAGGGGCAGGAGAGCAGTTATACAGTAAGTCATCCTACTGTTTCAAAACAGTCCTCGCTGGGGCAGCCAGGCCAACTCCTCCAACACCATCCCCAGAGAAAGCTCTAGCGATGAGGAGAGAGTCTGCATGAGGGTCTCGTGATGTGCCAGGGATGAAAGAGGCAAAGGGATCAGTGGGGGAGGTGGACCCCGTGGGCACCGTGCCACCTGGTGCCACCATGTTTCCCAGGGGCAACACTGCCCCCAGTGGATGAAGACAGAACCAGCTCTGCCCTTCCATGGCTGGGGACCTCGGGCAAGTCACTTTATCCCTGTAGCAAGGGGAGTTATTAAGAAAGAAATGATAAAATTAGCCAACACACAATAACATTAGGACATGCTCCTACTGAGCCGGAGCTCACCGAAGCCTCACGACAACGCCAAGGTGCAGGTGCTATTGCTAAACCCTTTATATAGGGGGGAGAGGCAAGTAGTGGAGCCGGCTGGTCTGGCTCCGGAGTCTCGTTCTCTCCAAAGGAAAGTGGTGGAAGCCTTGTGCTCCCAGACTTGTGCTGCTATGGGTTTGCCAGAACAGAATCAAACAACTTCATTCCAGAAGAAAAGCCAGGATCCCACAGAGGCTCTAGCAGGCTCAGCGACCTACCCCCACCCCGTGGCTCCTCTGCCCTCTCCCCTGCTGGCCGCAGCCCTTGCTGCCCTGCCCTCACACCCGCTCCTGCCTCCAGGCCTTTGCACTCAATGTCCACCTACTGTGCGGTGCATCCCCCTGATCTCCAGTGGCTCCCTCCTCCTCTCCCAGGTCTTGCTCCATTGTCACTTTTCTCTGTCTGAAGTTGTAGCCATGGCCCGGCCGCCTCTCTCTCCTAACACTTGGCAAGCGATTTGTTTTACTCATTCACGTCATCTTGCTGCCACCTCACCAAAGTCAGCTCCTCGAGGGCACGATCTCTGCCTCATTCACTGCCATGTCGCCAGCACTTTGAATGGTGCCTTGCACACAGTAGGCACTCAGTAAATGTTCAATAAGTAGATGAATGGAAACCGTCTTGCTGCCACCTCACCAAAGTCAGCTCCTCGAGGGCACGATCTCTGCCTCATTCACTGCCATGTCGCCAGCACTTCGAATGGTGCCTTGCACACAGTAGGCACTCAGTAAATGTTCAATAAGTAGATGAATGGAAACCTCCATCCACGGAGGAGGAGAGCCTCACATTGAGTTTCTAAGATCTGAATTGGTTTTGTTTTATCTTTTTCCTTTTTCATCTGAGTGACTTGAGGACAACCACTCACTCTGATCTGGCATAGGCGCCACACTCCCCACTGCCTTGCAGTGAGCACCCCCCTGTGAGCTGTCTCCCTGAGGATCCCATATCCCCGTGTTCCCTTGAGGACTCCAGGGAAACAGTCTCTGTACTAACCACAGAGAGAACCAGGCTGGACTGTCTGAGGCGGGGTGGGCTCTCAGGGTGACCAGAGAAATCGCCAGGAGCAGGCATGTTTGCTGCATTTCCTCACGTGAGACACAGTGCAGAGCACTCAGGACCTGCACCATCCACAGCCCATCTAACAGAAGAAGCCGTGGTAGAGATGGTCCAGGGGCCAGGCCCCTCCCTCTGCCAGGCACCAAACCAGACAAGCCCAACACTTGTGTAAGACGCTGGTGGGGAGGACCTCCCAAGTGGGACTTCTTACCAGCCCCAGTGAGTGACAGCTTGAAGAAGATTTAACTAGATTGCTTTTTTTTTTTTTAAAAGATGACCGGTAAGGGGATCTTAACCCTTGGCTTGGTGTTGTCAGCACCACGCCCTCCCAGTGAGCCAACCGGCCATCCCTATATGGGATCCGAACCTGTAGAATCACAAGTAAATAAACAATGGTTGTTTTAAGCCACTAAGTTTCGTATTATTATAACTTTTTAATTTGAAATAGCTTTACTCACAGGAAGATGTAAAGATAGTAACGTCTATGGCTTCTCATGAACTCTTCCCCCAACTTGCCCCAAGGACATTAACCCACATAACCGTAGTGCCCCATCAAAACCAGGGAACTGACCTCCATACAATACTCCTAACTCAGGGACGGGCCTTACTTAGGTGTCACCAAATTTACATGAATTTTGTGTGTGTGTTGGGGGGTGTTCTATGAAATTCATCCCATGAAACCATAAGTTTCAGGGTGGTCTGAGTCCCACAAGACAACTGCTACGGGCATTCCCAGGCCTGGGCAGCGCTCAGCATTCTTCAGCTGAAAGTAACAGACACACAACTCAGGCAAACGAGCACGTGTTGGTTTGCATAAACCAGCCCATGGAGAGGCAGGGGAGGCAGGCCCAGAGCAGCTCCATCCAGGGGCAGGGGAGCACCAGGGCCTGGCGAGAGCCATGTTTTCGGCAGGGCTCCTCCACGTGGCTGCCACAGAGACAGGATGTTTCTTCCTGCCAAGAGTGTGGTCCAGTTCATCACTGAGGCCCCTCTGTGAAGTTGAGGGCAATGGTCTCAACATCACAGGGGTATGGTGAGGCTCCAGGTGTGAAGAGCTGTTTTGCAAACCATAAAACTGCTGCCCACCAAGGGGCCAGGGCTGAGCCACCTCAGGCCAGGTGGATGAGCAAGAACAGTCCTGGGAATGGGGAAAGGACTGAGCAACAAGCTCTCAGAAGAAAGGGTAGAGGAGGTAGCACTGGTGATTACAGCCCATTTTCTAAGCTCTCTGTTTAGTAAGAAGACAGGAGAAAGTATGGTAATTTTCTTCAATGAAAACAGGCAACAGAATTCCCTTCTCCTCGTTCCCCTTGCAATTAAGCCCTTCTCTGCAAATGAAATGATTTGGTTTTCACGGGGACTAATTTAAGCACACTGGAAGGACCGCTGAACTTTTTGATTGCAAACACTAGCATGTGCAAAACAGAAGCCAGCAGTAGTGCCAGGCTGGTGGGCAGCCCTGCCCACAGAGGGGGCTTTGGCAGGGGAGGTTGGATGAGGCCTGGCTGGCAGTCCACCTCCGCCCTAAATCCATGACCCTCCCCAGACTCCATCTCCTCATCCCATGCAATGAGTTTGGATGAGATCCGAGCAGCAAACTCAGAAGCCTCCATGGCCTTCGGCAAAGGCTCTGGGTTGAAGACGCCTAACGTTCTTCACCACTCCGTCGTCAAGATGCCCTAAATCCATGACCCTCCCCAGACTCCATCTCCTCATCCCATGCAATGAGTTTGGATGAGATCCGAGCAGCAAACTCAGAAGCCTCCACGGCCTTCGGCAAAGGCTCTGGGTTGAAGACGCCTAACGTTCTTCACCACTCCGTCGTCAAGAGGTGGAGTCCACCTCTCCTCCCTTGAATCGAGGCTGGCTCCATGACTGCTGTGACCAATGGACTGTGGCGAGTGGGATGCTGGCCTTGTCACCTCTGCTCTCACCCTCCTGGCCCTGAGCCACCACAGAAGGAGGTCCGGCAGCCTGCTGGAGAGGTCGTGTGGGGCAGTGCAGCTGTCCCAGGCATCCCAGCTGGCACACCAGATGTGTGCGGGAGGCCACCCAGGGTGGTTCCCACGATGCCCTGCCCAAACTGTAGAATCACAAGTAAATAAACAATGGTTGTTTTAAGCCACTAAGTTTCGTATTATTATAACTTTTTAATTTGAAATAGCTTTACTCACAGGAAGATGTAAAGATAGTAACGTCTATGGCTTCTCATGAACTCTTCCCCCAACTTGCCCCAAGGACATTAACCCACATAACCGTAGTGCCCCATCAAAACCAGGGAACTGACCTCCATACAATACTCCTAACTCAGGGACGGGCCTTACTTAGGTGTCACCAAATTTACATGAATTTTGTGTGTGTGTTGGGGGGTGTTCTATGAAATTCATCCCATGAAACCATAAGTTTCAGGGTGGTCTGAGTCCCACAAGACAACTGCTACGGGCGTTCCCAGGCCTGGGCAGCGCTCAGCATTCTTCAGCTGAAAGTAACAGACACACAACTCAGGCAAACGAGCACGTGTTGGTTTGCATAAACCAGCCCATGGAGAGGCAGGGGAGGCAGGCCCAGAGCAGCTCCATCCAGGGGCAGGGGAGCACCAGGGCCTGGCGAGAGCCATGTTTTCGGCAGGGCTCCTCCACGTGGCTGCCACAGCCCTGAGGACGCATCTGAGAGGAAGGAGAGGGAAGGGCTCAGCTGGTCCAGCATGTGTCTGGAGCCCACCCCAGGGCCAGTCCCTGGGGATGGAGCACTATAGGGGTCAGGGCGCATGGCATACTGTGTGTGGCTGCCGGCCAGTCACAATGTTGCCTGGGGCAGGGAAGGCAGGGGTAGCAATTTTCAGAGGAAGGGCTGGAGCATTGTGACCAGAGGAGAGAGGAAAGACGCATGTGGCTGCCGGCCAGTCACAATGTTGCCTGGGGCAGGGAAGGCGGGGGTAGCAATTTTCAGAGGAAGGGCTGGAGCATTGTGACCAGAGGAGAGAGGAAAGACGCACTGGGGAGCAGAGAAGACAAGAGCCCAGGGCAAAACCCCAGCACATGGGCCCAGGTGGGAGCAGAGGGTGTTCCACACTGGACTCAGAGAACGAGTATGCAGTGGTATCATGGGAACTCGGGTGGCCCTGAGGGACAGGAACAGCTAATATGCAGAGTGGTTGCTGGGACCATTTGCCAAAATCCCTAGCACAAGAAAAGACTAGACGCTCCACTCCCTTTGAAAGTAGGCATGGCCATGTGGCTTGCTTTAGCCAATGAAATGTGGATGGAAGTGGCAAATGGCACTTCACCGCAGAAACATTAAGGGCTCGTACATGATCTGCCTCTTCTTCTCCTGTGCCATGGCGTCATGCTGCATCGGGGAGCTGCCCCTCAGCCTGGAGCCCAATCACTTGGAGCAGAACACCCAGCTGCCCCACAGCCACCACGTCTGGGGTTGTTTGTTACTGCAGCACCAGCTGGCCTGTGCTGACTGACACATACTGACTGAGGCAGGTAACCAGCTCTTGCCATCTTCCCTGAGGGAGGAACAGACAGCTCACATTGCAGTAGGAGAGGCAGGAGAGCATGCCTGAGTCCTCTACGTTCCAACACCAGTGCCTGGAGGCTGCAGAGTGGTCTAGAAGACTACAGAAGGTCTGTCCAGGCCCTGGGTTTTCTGGCTCTGCTAAGCGTTGGTGCAGAGACCAGGGCAGTGTCTGGTGGGCTCTTAGTGAGGGGCTGCAGCTGGATCTTTCTGAGCTGGCTACCCCAGCTATGCAATTACCACCAAGACAAGGACCAGGTCCCCCAAAGAGAAGGATCAGAGAAGCGATATACAGCAGGCTTCTCCAGGGCAAGGAGGAGTCCTCAGGCCATGCAGTCACGCTAGCTCCATCAGCAGCAGCCACAGCCACGCAGAGAGGAGGATGCGTCTGCATGTTCAGGCACTTCATCGTGCATGTTTAACAACAGAGGGAGGGCCACACAGCAATCCCAGGACTGCCAAGGCCTACACTGGCTGGTTAGCCTCCACCCAAGCTTGGTGGAAGAAGCCAGGGGCACAGCCAGGTCAGAGCCAGAGTCAGAGAGAGGGAGGTGTGTGAGCCCGCGTGTTTGGGTGTGTGCACACACAGGCATGCGCACGCCTGTGCTCCACCCACCCAGTGCGGGGAGGAGGCTTCCTCTGAGACAAACACGCTCCACGAACTTTATCAAATTTGCAGATGCCACACAGCTTGGGGGGATGATGGCAAATACGCCAGATGACAGAGCTGGGATCTAAAGAGAAGTTGACAGGCCAGAGCGACGGGGTGGATCTAATGAGATGAAACTTAACAGGGACAAACATGTTTACTTCATCTTATTTATTTGTGCCCTGCCTTCACGCATGGAGGAATGGGGAACAACGGCGGCTCATAAGAGGAAGGAAGAGAAACACCTGCTCTTGAGCCACAGACATGACTGCACAGGCTGGGGCGGGGGGAGAGAGCAGGGGGCTGAGTCCAGTGTGGCCTTGGGGCTTAACCACGATGGTCAATTCCATGGGTGGCAATGGGAGTTGAGGGGAGTGTCAGTCCAGCTGCATCAACAGAGGTGTAGCATCCAGTTTGAGGAGGGTAGAGGGGACTTGGGAGTCAGAGCAACTGGGTTTGAAGCCCAGGCCCATCAGACCATCCTGTGGAGCAGGGATCTTCCAGGCAGCTGAAGCCCAGTCCCCTCCATGCTGTCTACCTGGGAAACAGGCCCCCATACCCCATCTCTCCTTCCCTGTGGCCAGCCAGCCTCTCCCTTCAAATGTGTCCCAACAAGAGTCAGGCCTGGGCTTGTGAGATTCCCCAAAGTGCAGGGGACACAAGTCTTCTGCAAGAACTCTCTTCCCACTCTCCACCCCAATGCTGACAGGGCAGGCCCAGAGCTTCAGCAGCTCAGCTAAGGGTTGGGAGTAAGATGCGTCCCTCCCTTCTGGCAGGCAAGGGGGGGTCCCTTACTGACTCTCTCTGGGCTTTGGTTGGGAAGAAGATCAGCAGGAAGATGGTTCTTGCTTCAAACATCATAAGAGGGATGCTTGAGGTCCTGAAGGGACAGAGCTGGGCCTTGTGAGTGGAAGCCTCTCAAAGACAAACCCCAGATCTAGAGGAGGAGGAAGGCCCTCACCATTTCGAGCCTTGGGCTGCCTCAGGAGGTCGTGAGGCTCCCATCATGGAGGTATGTAAGCAGAGGCTGCACAGCCTCTCAGCAGGGATGCCAGCACTGAACAGATGGGCAGAACTAGATGAGTTAAGGTCTTGCCCTACACTGAGATGGTGCAATTCTAGGCAAGCCTTTGGTTAAAGCTTGGCCAAGTTTCTCACCTATTGGAATCCTCCTAAATGAGGCACCTCTCCCTGGGGAAGCAGTTTGCCTGGTCTCAATAGTTAGATTGAGAAATGGAAGAAGCTTGAGGTGGCAGCCAGGGGTGAGGATACCTGAGCATGACCGGGGCACTGTGGCTGTGGAGTGTGGCCAAGGGTCACAAAAGGAAGGGGAGACTCCAGACCCCTGCTAACCAGAGCTGGCCTGCATCCCACCCCTCACACACTCACAGAGCACCTCACCCTATGTGTGACCTTGTGCTCCAGGGAAGGCTGGTTCCAGACTCCTGCTAACCAGAGCTGGCCTGCATCCTGCCCCTCACACACTCACAGAGCACCTCACCCTATGTGTGACCTTGTGCTCCAGGGAAGGCTGGAACCCAGGAAGCCTCCCCAAGCCCTTTCCCTGCTTCTTGTCCTGTAAGGGGCAATAAAGTCTGCACCCCCTGTCCTGCCTTCTAAGTATTGCTGAGACCCCAATAGAACCCGATGTCTGCAGGGCAGGGCTGGGCCACAGGCCTGCAAAAAGATGTCACCCTCACTACTGCAGGCCCTGCCCATCCTGTCAAGGGTCATTGTAAAACCAAGCCCAGGCCGGCCTCCCAAACACCGACTCCTGGGACCCTTCCAGGCTCTGAATGGGGGCCTCAGGTCCTCAACCAAAGCCTTGTCTGGAAGGGAGGGGAGGAACAGACCCCTCCCCACTGTGTCACTGCCAACCCACCCACAACACAGACACAGCCCCATTATCCCCTCCCCTCCTTTCTTCTCCCTGTTAGAAGATAACAGGAGGGGAGAGGTGATTCCCTCCTCACCCGTTGGCTATTCCTGGAGGGCTAGGAATAGAGAAGTTAAATCCAATTGCAGGGTCTGGTGGAGAAGGTGTGAATTTATGTGGGACAGCAGGGCCTGGTGGGGACATAAGAACCAGCTGGAAAGGGAACAAGCCACTGGTGGAGAGGGGATGGAGTGAGGTCCGCAGCACAGCTGGCAAGGGCATGGCTCTGGATTTGAATCCCAGGTTCTGTGACTTCCCAATTCCCTAGCTATGTGGCCTCAGATGACATGCTTCCTCTGGGCCTCACGTTTCCCATCTGTATGATGGGGATGACACAGACACCAACCTCACAGTTGTTAAAAGGATTAAAGGACAATGCACAGTGCCTGTACATAGATGGTATCTGTTGTTGATGTTGCTATGAAACTGTGACTCCGGAGGGTGTGACTAAGAATAAACAGATGGAGATAACCAGTGTTCAGACTCCAGCTAATTACGAAGAACTCTTCCGAGAGGCGGAAGCATCTCTGCCTGGAGCAGGCCACTGTGTGAGGTGGTGAGCCCCCTGTGCTGGAAGCATCCAAGCCCCAGGGCACCATGCAGGGAGGGTACGTGAGGATGGCCAGCAGGGGTCAGCAGGGACAGCACTGACAACTGGCTCAGGCAGACAGAATCCCTGGCCACAGGCCCCAGGCCCAGGCTGAGAGCTTCTGACAAGTGTCCTGCAGGGGTCAGGCCAGAGTCCAGACAGCAGCAGGGCTGGGCTGGGGTGACAGGAAAGGAGGGCTCTGAGGCTTCCAGTGAGGATCCCAGGGCTGAACATGCAGTTGGCGTGAGGGACTTAGGCAGGCTGGGGTCCCCTGCTGGGGTGTTGGCATCCCAGAAGACAAAGCTCAGGGTAAGGGCCTCCAACCGGGTCACTCAGGTAGCCAAGATGGAGCCTACTGACCAGGCCACTTGTGTCCGAGCCTCTCCATCCCTCTGTCCGAGGGGTAAGGCCTTCTCCCCTTCCGATCCCCACAGTGGGGGCTGGCAGGGTCCATCACAGCCCATCCCCAGCACTGAGCCCACTCAGCTCTACCAGGGACCTCCTGGGGCCAGAGGTGAGGATGAGGAGGCTAGGCCCAGGGAGGGCCAGGGACTCAGTCACGTCCCCTGACCCTTGTCCCGGCTAGAACAGCCAGGGATCCCCGCTGTAGTGGATTGAATTATGTCCCGCAAAACTCACTGAAACTTGAATTTTGTCCCCCAAGTTTTACGTATTAGAAGCTTAATTCTCACTGTAACTGTTGAGGGTGGGAAATCCTATTATGGTCATTGANCCGTGGGGAAGCAGTTTGCCTGGTCTCAATAGTTAGATTGAGAAATGGAAGAAGCTTGAGGTGGCAGCCAGGGGTGAGGATACCTGAGCATGACCGGGGCACTGTGGCTGTGGAGTGTGGCCAAGGGTCACAAAAGGAAGGGGAGATTCCAGACTCCTGCTAACCAGAGCTGGCCTGCATCCCGCCCCTCACACACTCACAGAGCACCTCACCCTATGTGTGACCTTGTGCTCCAGGGAAGGCTGGAACCCAGGAAGCCTCCCCAAGCCCTTTCCCTGCTTCTTGTCCTGTAAGGGGCAATAAAGTCTGCACCCCCTGTCCTGCCTTCTAAGTATTGCTGAGACCCCAATAGAACCCGATGTCTGCAGGGCAGGGCTGGGCCACAGGCCTGCAAAAAGATGTCACCCTCACTACTGCAGGCCCTGCCCATCCTGTCAAGGGTCATTGTAAAACCAAGCCCAGGCCGGCCTCCCAAACACCGACTCCTGGGACCCTTCCAGGCTCTGAATGGGGGCCTCAGGTCCTCAACCAAAGCCTTGTCTGGAAGGGAGGGGAGGAACAGACCCCTCCCCACTGTGTCACTGCCAACCCACCCACAACACAGACACAGCCCCATTATCCCCTCCCCTCCTTTCTTCTCCCTGTTAGAAGATAACAGGAGGGGAGAGGTGATTCCCTCCTCACCCGTTGGCTATTCCTGGAGGGCTAGGAATAGAGAAGTTAAATCCAATTGCAGGGGCCGGCCCGGTGGCGCACTCACTGTAGTGGATTGAATTATGTCCTGCAAAACTCACTGAAACTTGAATTTTGTCTCCCAAGTTTTACATATTAGAAGCTTAATTCTCACTGTAACTGTTGAGGGTGGGAAATCCTATTATGGTCATTGAAAGGTGGAGCCTTGAAGAGATGATTGGATTGGAGGACTGTGTGATAGTGAATGGATTAAAAACAGTGGTCAGGGCGTGGTTCTGAGGGCTTTAAAAGAAGAGCACATGAGAGGTTGGTCTCTCTCTGCTCCCTCAGCTCTGCTGTCTTAGCAATGTGATACCCTGTCATCACTGTCACCACCAAGACTTCCGCCAGCTGTGTTCCCTGGACTTTAGACTTCTAGCCTCAGAAACTGTAAGCAATAAACTTCGTTTTCTTTACAAATTACCCAGTTCTGTGTATTTTCTTATAAGCAACAGAAGCAGACTAATACACCGGGTTCTCCCTCCTGGTCCTCCAGGCTGAAGAATGTGGGGCCTGAGACAGCCCTGGGAGAGAAGGGGAGCAGCAGCGCAGGGAGAGGGCCCAGGATGAAGCCGTCCCCCAGCTCTGGAGAGGACAGGAAGCCTGATAGTTCCCCGCAGCCTGGTGTGCAGGGAAGCACCCACCAGGAACTGAGGATAGATGAGCGGCTCATTCCTTCATCTCACCCTCTGAGGCCTCCCACTCAGAGAGAGCAGCTGGAGCCCCAGAGACTGAGGCAGGGGAGCTAAGTCCAGGTAAGGGCTGACACTGAGTCACAGCTATGGAAAGTGACTCAGAAGTGGCTGGACTGCTCTCCACTTACTGGGGGTCTGGATCAGCCCTGGCCCTTCAGGAGCGGGGGCATTTCACTCCTGGCCCCTGGAGTGCTCCCCATCACCCCTTGGGGAGGGTGTGCCACAGCTGAATGCAGGGAGCACACAGGGTACCTAGACCTGACAGATGGCCCATTTTGGAGCTAGAGGAAGCTGATGTCCCCCACCCCAGGAAATGTTCTGGCCACTCATGGGGAGAGTCACCTGGGCAACAGTATCCGGGAGGGATACTGGGGCTTCAGTGTGGCTCCGGATACATAGGAAAGGTCTGCCAAAACCAAACCAAGGCCCAAACAAAGAAAACTTCTCCTAAGAGGAAGAGGTCTGAAATTCCACCATTAAAGATTCATTCCTTTAGCTTAACACTTTGTCCTTTTAAAAAATGCAAACCTATCCGAGTCTCACCAGCAAGTAGGTTTGTCAAAGGATAGAAGAGAGAGAATGCATAGCATCCTGGGGAGAAAAATGGAGGAGGCCCAGGGGGAGAGCAGGCAGGGTTCCCAGGATTTACTCTGGGGCGGAACACAGCTTTGGCTGAGGGCCAGCTCTAAAAACACCTGCAGGAGAAGGAAGCTCTGAGTCTCCCTGTGTGTTCCTGTGTGCAGGGAGTGAGATGGACAGGACAGACTCACACCCCTACACCCGAAGACACCATTCACATATGCACACATCCCCCACATGCATGTATGCATGTGCACACACACGTACATGAGAAACTATGCATGCAAACCTGCACACCTCACACTCCAGGTCACACATGTGATGTGGAATCCAGGAAACATAAGACTCTGGATCCAGATGACCCATGGGGTAAGGGAAGGGAGCTTGGTCTCCAATGCCCCCTTCCAATACTCCTCCAGGGGTGGTTGCTATGACCTATATCACACCCAGGAGTTGCTTTCTGATTTGGGGTCAAGTCTTCCAGCCAGCAAACATTTACGGAGAGTCTGCAGGAAGCTGCTGTAGTGCCCTTGTGATGGGGGAAAGGTGGAGCAATTAACCCATTAGCCAGGATTAGTTTCTCACCTTAGCATCTGCCGTGGCGCCCCGCAGGCTCCCCCTCTGAGTCCCTGCCATTCCACCTGCGCTGTCCGCCTGTGTGTTGTCACTTCTCTGCCAGCTTCCACAGGGAAGGGGGGCACTTTGGAGCATGGGGCCAATATACTTGGGGTTTCTTCCTTTCCTTTCTCTTCCTTTTTTAAAAAAGTGAGTTTAACATTTCTAAAAGTAACACATGGACATAATTTTAAAAGTCAAGTAGTACTTCATGACTTATGACGAACAGCTGTCCCCCACCTGTCCCCACTCCCTGGCCTAACTTCACCTCTGCTGGCGACTTTCTTCCGCTCAGTGTCTCAGTACTCCAAAATATGCACACACCACAATTCATGATCCTTCTATTTTACATTTATCTATTGACTTGTCAGTATAGGAGATCATAATTTTTTTTTTCCTCTTTGTCTTTTATCGTGACCGGCAACGGATCGCAACCCTCAGTGTCGCGCCCGTACCGGACCGGGACCGGCAACGGGATCGCAACCCTCAGTGTTGTGCCCGCACCTCGCTCAGCCAGTGAGCAGCCGGTCTGTATGTGGGATCCGAACCCTCAGCGGGAGCGCTGCCGCGCTCTCAAGCGGCGCACTATAGCAGTGTGCCACCGGGCCGGCCCAGGAGATCATAATTTAACTTCCCATTGGGGTTTAACTACCCCATTACCCCTTCCTTCATCCTGTCTCTATCCTTATATTAGGATTTTTATTAAATCAGCATCCCACATTTACATTACTGTCACAACATGTACTTAATAGTCTTGCTGAATCAGACAATGTATAGACTGTCCCCATTGCCAGGAGGACCCCCGCAGCCTGGGTGGGGGCGTGAGGAGGGTTGTGCCTTAGAGAGGCCAGGCCTGCAGCAAGGACAAGGGTGTCCT
This sequence comes from Galeopterus variegatus, assembly GCF_000696425.1. Taxonomy (NCBI): domain Eukaryota; kingdom Metazoa; phylum Chordata; class Mammalia; order Dermoptera; family Cynocephalidae; genus Galeopterus; species Galeopterus variegatus. The sequence goes on from NW_007728505.1 coordinate 189,248, forward strand.
CCACCTGAGAGATGGAGGCTGGAGCCAGCACAGAAAGAGAAGGGCGAGGGGTAGGTTTCAACCTGGCCATAGGGGTGAGGTCAGGGGCCTGGCAGCAGGCAAGCAGCAGTGCCAGTTAAAACTAGGACAGAGAAGTCAGGAGGAGAGGCCTGGAGTGGGTTTCAGCACTGGGTGCCAGTGGCCCTGTGCTAGGGCAGTATAGTGGGCTGCAGGGCTGGACACCAAGATGCTGATATGGACACAGCAGGGACCCTTACCTTCAATTGGGCTTCCACCCTGTCTTGGCCACTTATTGGCTATGTACTGTTGGGCTAGAGACTTACAGCCCCTAAGACTCCGTTTCCCACCTATAAAATGGGGATAATCTGGCCATATATCCCCACCTCCACCGTCTGCACTCATCACCTCCAACCTGACAACTGCAAACCTCCTCACTACCCCCTGCTTCCTCCCTTGACCCCAGGGCTGGCTTCATGATGCACAACCCCTGCAGTTGATCCCACGCTCCGAAGGATCCTACACTTGGTTTAATGCTTTGCTGTTGTCATCTTGAACTTTTTAATAATTTTTGAACCAAGGTCAAACTCTTTCATTTTGCACTGGGCTCCTAAAATTGTGTAGATTGGGACTGACTCCCATCCACTCAAAGTGGAAGCTGAAGTCTCATACACACACACACACACGCACACACACACAACACACACACACACATGCACACACACCCCTGGCCCTCTTTCTTACCACTCTCCCCTCACTCCCTCTGCTCCAGCCACACCGGCCTTCGCACACACACACAACACACACACACACATGCACACATGCACACACCCCCCTGGCCCTCTTTCTTACCACTCTCCCCTCACTCCCTCTGCTCCAGCCACACCGGCCTTCTCACTCCTGCCCCATGGCCTTTGCACTTACTGTGCCTCTTCCTGGCTCCCTCCTCCCCTGGTACCTACACACTAGCAATCTCTCCTCCTCAAGTCTCTGCTCAAAGGATAGCTTCTCAGTGAGGCCTTCCCTGATCCCCTTCTTTAAAATTCAAACCCCCAACACACCCCGGCCTTTCCCCATCTATATTTTTCTCCACCACTCACTGTCATCTACCCTCTGCTGTTTCATTTATTTTAACTGTCTCCCAGTTAACATCAAGGATTTTTGTCAGTTTGTTCTCTGCTCAACCCTCACCACCCAGACCTGGGCCTGGCACAGAGAGAGAACTAAGTAGATCAGTGTGGAGTGAATCGCTGGTCCTCGTGAGCCTTAAATAAGACGATAAATGCACGTAGGGTACGGTAGGTGCTGAGGACAGAGGAGCCCCTCTTCATGTCTCTCCAGCTCCTCACGACAAGGGCACCCAGTGAGTGAGCCAAGGAGAATGACATCCTGCTCAGAAAACCGAGGGCTGGAGCTGCAGGGAGGGTGGCCACATAACATACAGGGCCACACCTAAATTTGAGTCACGTGGGGATATACTCACACAAAATCATTCCTAGTTTATCTGAAACTCAAATGTAACTGGGCGTCTTGTACTTTTATTTGCTGTCTGGCCACCTTAGCTACAGAAACTGGCCTGAGGTCACCTACTATTTGGGTCTAGACCCAACCCCCACCCCTGCCCTGGCCCCTCCCCCTCAGCTCAGAGCTGCTCTTCTAGGCATGGCCCCGGGGCCACTGTGGCTGCCCATCTGGGAAGGTGAACTGGCTTCTCACATTCCAGACCTAATTTTCCGTGCTTCCTCAGAAGGGCTGGAAAGGGTGCCCGAGGAGTGAAGGCCAGGGGACCAGAGCTTTGGGGACTGAGCTGGCCGAGGCCTGCAAGCAGCCTCCTCCTGCCTCAGAACTTGGGGTCCAGGCTTCTGCCCTGGCCCAGCCCCAGAGCAGCAGGCAGTGGGTGGACAGCTAGGCTAAAATAAGGCAAGAGGTGAGAGAGAACAAGCTGGCAGCATCTTATGGGGTCCCCAGGGCTCAGCATGGGCCCATAGCCCGGTGGGATCCTCATGGCCAGGTCCTTACTAGGTCTCACCTGGGTGGCTGCCGCAGCCCTCCATGGGGCCCCCAGAATCTCAGAGCCTCCCAGGGGCTTGTCAATCCAGTGTGAGGTGTTAGGAGCCTGTGCCTCCATTTCCTCACCTGTGAAATCTGGGGATAATGACAGCACTTTCCTCACAAGGTTATTGATACACATTGGTGTATCTGAGTTGATACACACTGGTGGCTGCAACAGTGCCCAGCACATAATAAGGGATTTTTATGTGTCTGCTGACATTGCTGTTACAAACGTCATGATTTGAACCCTGTTCTTGCTGCCAGGCCCCAAGCATCCCCTGTCCCCCGGGTCATCCCAGCTCCTCCACTACTCCATAGCAGCCTTTAGGGCCTTCTTGGGGCAGAGATGGGGGAATGGCAAGTGGCCTTCACAGAGAACAAATTTCTGACCACCAATCTGCCCAGGCGTGGGAACAGCTACTGGGGGATAGGATGGGGGCAGGCCAAGGATGGATGGCTGCTCCAGCCCCATGTGCCCAGCTCAGCAGAAACCAGGGCCAACAGCAATAGGCTGGCAGCCTCCAGCAACAACCAACTTCATTTTCTGCCACAATTAAACAATCGCCTGCATTTGCACACGCTCATTTATTCAATTACCTTAGCTGCCCTGAAAGACTCTCAAAGAAACAGCCATAAATAAACAGCACCAGCCGTCCCCCAGGCTGTCATCCCTGCTTGTAGCTCTCACAGCCGCAGCCCGGGACCCTCCTTGGGGCAGGGATGACGCCTTGCGCATCCCAGTTGCCCAAGTGAATTCTCCGCAGCTCCCACTACCCACACCTGAAAGTCCAACCCCCGGCCTGAGAGTCGGCAGACCTGGGACACTACCCGACTCTGCCTCTGCCCAGCTGGGGGTTTCAGGGAGCCACCTCCTCTGTGGGCCTCCATTTCCTCACTTGTGAAATGAGAGAAAAGGTCCATGTGAGCTGTGAAGTGTTGCTCTCACAAGGGGCTGTGGTCCTGACTTCACAGTTGAAACATGGACATCCCCCTGGCTGGCGGGGAGGAGAAACAACTTGTCTTCCCTCCACCTGCCTCCACCCCAGCCACCTTGAAGCCTTCCAGAATGCCCTGCTCTTCTATGCCTCAGTGCCTTTATGGATGCTGTTCCCTTGCTGTTCCCTTCATTCACTTTTCTGCCTGGGGACTTATACACACCCTCCAAGGCCCAGCTTGGATGCCACCTCTCCTGGGAGGCCAGTACCACGACCCAGCCATGGCAAGTAGATTAGCCTCTCCCACCTTCTGCTCCCATGGCCCCTTACATGTGTCGTAGATTTGGGATACAGTCACAGACTCAAATACTCTGAGCCATGACATAACCATGTGAAGACACGAATCTGAATTCAGGGCTGCAAAGTGTGGCCACTGTGGATCCCTCCCAGGTGGAGATCACCCCCATGTGGCCTCGCTCACCATTTATAATAATAAGAGTCAAGGTTTGCGGGGACCTTGTGTCAGACACTGTGCTAAATGCTTTTGAATTGCATTGCATCGTTGGAACGTCACAATAACCCTAAGAAAATTATTCCTGCTTTACAGATAAGGAAACTGAAGCTCAATGAGGTTAAGATGCTTGTCCACGGTCACATCAGCAGGATGTGGCAGAGCTCAGAATCGAAGCCAGGTGTGTCCGCATCCAGCCCGTGCTCTTTGCCAGCCCTCGGTTCTGTGCAGCAGAAAGAACTGGCCATCATGGGACTTAGGTTCAAGTCTGGCTCTTCCAATGGCCACCATGCAACCTGGGCAGGGCCTTTCATCTCTTCACAGCCTCACTTTGTCTCACCTCTCCTATAAAATGAAAGGGTTTAACAAGTGGCCTCAGATGTTCTGGGATTTTTTTCTTCCTGTAAAGTGCTCTACAGCTCCAACCAGCGGAGCCAACAAAGCTATTAAAACTAAGGCAGAAATGGTGGCTTCGGGCATCCCTTGGGGAGATGTTCTGGGGCAGGTCCCCCCGGCCATCCCCCTCGTGCCTGGAAGAGAGGTGGCAACCTGTTCTCTTGAAGAAGGCAGCCCTGCACCCTAGAAAGGGCAGCAAAGTTCTCTGGGGATCAGCAGACAGGACAGGGCAGAGTCCTCTGATGGCCACCTTCCTCTGATGGCCTTTGATATTAGCCACCATGGAGGGCTTATAATTGTTACACGCAGATTGTTTAAGAGGCAAAGGAGGCACATGCTGTGATATTGATGGCATGTCATTGGGTTCTTGGTGCCACATGCTGGCTCCTTCATGGATTAAATAGCCACAAGAATGCACCTTCTTGAGAGCTTTTGGGTTGTGAAGTCACAGACCCGGGTCCTCTGAATTTTAGCTCCGTGTGTGGCCCTCGGCAGTATGTCCTTTCTCTGGGCCTCAGGCAGATGTGAGATGGCGGACATGGATTGTGACCCATTGCTGCTGGGAGAACCAGCCCCATGCAGAATCCCCATCCCGTGTCCATGTGCAGGGCCAGACAACACCTCCCCATCTCCAGCCTTCCCCAGGCCTAAATCTGGCCTGGGCTTGTCCTGGGAAGCGGAGGGGTGGCCCCGTGCTTTCGCCCTTGCTGTGGGGAAATGTGACTGTGGGGCAGCCTGATAATAAGATAGGGATTGAGTGAGAGCCCAGGTTCAAATCCTGGCTCTGCCACTTACTCGCTGTATGACGTGGGGCCTCTCTGTGCCTCCGTTTCCTCAGCTGTAAGATGAGAACACTGGCGGCTGCTCGTCATGGGGCGTTGTGAGCTCAAATGAGGTCACATGTATGAAGAGCAGAGAGCAGAGTGAGGCCCCCGCACGCTGGCTGCTACTACTGAGTGATGGCCCTGCAGCCAATGTGCTGGCTCCCCTCCTCAACACCCTTCACCCTCCCGCACTGGCCTGCAGGGACCTGAGTGTGACATCCTGCCGCTTCCTAGTCAATAATTCCATCTGCCTCACAAAGAGAGTTCAACACCTCCCAATTTTGCACTTCGTGGCTCAATGTCTCATCCTCTCAGCGTGACCAAGCCTAAGGCCCCCATTACCCTAGGCCAAGAAGAGGAAAGGATACTCCTGTTGTGCAAGCCAGAGCATCAAGGGGCTGGGAGGGGAAGCCAGAGACCCAGAATGAGTTCACACATTCATTCATTCATTCATTCACCAAACATGTACTGGAAGGCTGGCGCCGGGATACATGCTGAGGACATGGTGTTGAGCAAAACACCTGGAGTAGGCGGAGGCCAAGGAAAGGGGGTAGTGGCAGCCATGGTCTGTGGTCTGTGGTCCAAACAAGCTGCAGCCTTTCTCAGGCCCTGCCTCCCCACTGGGGGTCCATAACTCTTCAGCCCCCAGGCAGGCCCTGGTGAGAGCCGTGAACAAGATCCAGCACCCAGGCTAGAAGTTCCCAGGCAGAGCTGGGAACTGGGGGCCAGGTCAGGCGGCACAGATGCGATTCTGGGGGAGCTGCAGGCACCAGACAGCGAGGTCTGTCCTGACTGTGCAGGGCTGGACTGTGTCCTCTCTCAGGGTGTGCTCCGTCCTGTGCTTTCTAGGGAGTGAGAGGGAGGAGAGGAGTGTGCTATGCCAAGCTGGGGTGACGGAGAGGAGGGGCTTCTTCTGCAAGCTCGGCAGGTCGGCAGTGTCTGTGTCAGCCACCCGTGTTTACGCCGTGGGAAGGGGTGATGACATGCCCTGGAATGAGGAGATGGTTGTTGTCTCTAGAGCTGGAATACTGGGTCCTGGGAGCAGGGAAAGCCGTTGAGGAGGGATGCCATAGGGCCACAGTGACTGAGCCCAAGGCCCCCATTACCCAAGGCCAAGAAGATGAAAGAAAACCCCTGTTGTGCAAGCCAGAGCATCAAGGGGCTCAGAGGCAAGGCCAGAGACCCAGAATGAGTTCACATGTTCATTCATTCATTCATTCACCAAACGTACTGGAAGGCTGGCACTGGGATACATGCTGAAGACATAGTGTTGAGCAAAACAAAACAAGTCACGGTCCTTAAATAGGAGAGACATGCAGGGAACAAATTGCACAAGTAAATGTGCAACTTTGTCAGGCATAAGTGCTTCTAAAGAAAGGCACTGGATGGCGGGCCATGCCAGCAAGGTCAGGGAGGGCTACTCATAAGAGGTGACTCTTGAGCTGGCATCTGAAGGGTGAAGAGGAGTTAGCCAGGTAGAGAGCTGAGGGAAGGGCATTCAGGTCAGAAACAACAATGGAAGGTGTGGCTGGACCACAGAGAGAGAGGGGGATGCAGTGTGAGGTGCAGCTGGGGAGGGATTTGGACTTTGTTCTAAAGACAGGGAATTACTGAAGAGTATTAAGCAGGAAAGTGACATGACCTGAACTGTTTCACAACATCAACTCTGGAGAGAATAGATTACAGGCGCAGGTTCATGAAGAAAGGTGGGGAGACCATGAGGAGCAACCAAAGTCATCCATGACCCATGGTGGGCTGGGGCAGGGGCCGTGGAGATGGAGAAGAGGGGACCAATTGAGAAATGTGTGGGACGTGAAATCCACAGGATGAGGTAATGGATGAACAGCTGGAAGGGGAAGTCCTCACAGGTCAGTCCAGGCTGGGGAGGGAAAAGCGAAGGTAGAGCTGGCCAGGAAGGGACCAGCCCATCCCAGTGCCGTGAGGGGACGGCCCCCAAATAGTAGGTGAATGCGCACGAGCCCCAAGCATTTTCTGTCTCCAACTGGTGGCATCTAAGATCTAGCCCAGGATGCCCTGTCCACAGAAGAGTGAGTGCCACGCTGTTGAGGACTGACTTCCTGCAAGAGGAGAGATGGGAGCCAGGTCCAGCGGGTGGGTGGGGAAGTCATCATCCAGGCAGAGGAAGGTCCCAGGCATGGCCGTGGAAAGAGGCTTAGCAGCAGGCATCTGAGAAGTGAAGCTGAGCTTCGGAAAAATGACTATCGAGAGAACTTGGCTGCAGTCAGAAAACAGAAATAAAGTGCCCTATGTGATTGCGTGATGGAAAGCTCCAGATCACAGCTCCAGGCGGCAGGTCCCTATGTGTTTCGTTTACTGCTGTGTGTCCAGTCACATATTAGGGGCTCAAAAACGTTGTTAAATAAATAGATGAATAAAAAATTAGTACGGAACTTGCTCTTTACAACAACAAAATGAAAACAGAAAGCAGGCAGTGGAATGTGTGTTGGCCCTCCTGGAGACCTGGTTCCAATCCAGGCTTGGCCTTTCAGTGGCCATCTTGATCAGGTGGGAAGTCTCTTCCCCTCTTGACCCCTAAGGGCCTCCCAGCTCAGACCTGTGGTGGTTCTAGGGTTCCCAGAACAGGGATCTGAGTCCAGCCAGGTGGGGAAAGAAGGGGGGAGGATTGAGGGGAAAGGAGGTCACGCCCTCCTCTAGGCTCAGGTAACCTGAGCCCAGCACACAGCTGGGCAGTGGGAGGAGTCGATCACGCAGGGACCAGCAGGGCAGCCTGACCATTTGCTTTCCCTGGTGAAATGTGATCATCCACCCTGGGCTGGGGGAGGGCATGCATGGGATCCCTGCCCCACATTAAACCAGGCATCAGGGCACCTCAGGACTTCCTGTCATGCCTGTGGGGCTCTGCCCTGTCTGGGTGTGGGAGGCCCATGCCTTGGGCAGCAGAGGACTTGCTGTGGAGATGGGAGAGGAGGCGGCCACAGGGAGGCAGCGGGCAGGCAGGCCCAGGCTGGCTACGGCCTCTCCATCACTCCTTGTTCTTTCGCCGCTAGCACATGTCTACAGAGCAGCTCCTGCAGGGCCCTGGAGGTGATACGGAGGGCACAGCGTGGACGGTGGCTGCCAACAAGGGCCTGGAGACTTGAGGTTCTTGTCCTGCCTCCTCACCCACCTCACCTCTGTGAGTGAGCAATGAGGAAGAAGAAGCCATCTGTGCAGGACTCTTTCTCCACGGACACATGTGGAAATGGAGAGAGGGCGAGATGGGAAAGCCATCGTGCCTCGGGGCTGTACCAGCAGTTCTGGGGGGCCAGGAGACAGGCAAGGAGATCCTAGAGGATGAGTCAGAGAAAGGCTGGACCAGACCAGGGCAATCGAGGCCTGGGGGGCCAACAGTCTCTGGCAAGGGAGGAGGCCTCTAGAGGCCAGTCACCCCCCATGGAGAAGCACAGGAAGGGACACGTGGGTTGTCCAGTGCTCAGGGGAGCTTTGGCCAGAAAGCCAAGGAAGCTTGAGCCACCTGAAGGGCTGACTGAAGACCTTCCTAATATTGGTCCAGGGACACTCAGATAATGAAGCCTCTCCCTTGATGAACCCCTGTCCTTTGTCCCCTCCCTCTCTCCCCATCCACAGTCACCAGACCTTGTCAAGCCCAACTCCTCAACATCCCAGGAACTCTGACTTGCTGAGCCCGCTGACTGTAACCCTCTGACACAGGCGCTTGTCTAGCAGGTTTCTTGGTCAGCCCTAGCAGAGCATCTGGCATACACAAGGGCCTCGAAAAATGCTTGTCGACTGACTGTCCTCAGTTTGGCTGACTGCTGATTGCCTGGACTACTGCTGTGTGACTTTCCTTCTCTCCAGCAGCCACAGCTTGGGGAAAACTGCACTGAGGTTCTTGGGAAGGGGGTGGGGTGGGGCGGGGAGACCAGGGGAAGGGAGAGCACAACTCCCACCCTAGCCTTACCCCTTTTGTTTTAACAGGAATCAAAGCTAACCAGGGGCCGTAGAGCAACAGGCCCTTAGTGCCAGGGCCTGACATCCATCCAGGCAGCTGAGCTGAATGCTTTTCCCCTTCAGACCACTCCTCCTTTGCCTCCTGCACCCTTCTCTCTCCCTCTTCATTCCCCCTCTCCTAGTCCCTCTGGCCCTGCCCCAGAGTAGCAAAAACCCAGCTGACAGCTGGACATGTCAGCCCTGCCAGCCTTCCCTGGGGTCAGGTGACCCTCCTCTCCCCAGGCCACTGGCAGCTTGGCCCTCCTGGGCAGACTTCTCCACCCAGGGATCTAGTGCAAAGTGAGTTCCCTGAGCTGGGAAGGGCATTTGCCTGATGCCTGCAGACGTGGGCACTGAGAGACAAGATTCCTTTTCACTGGACGCCTCCCTCCCACACACTCCCCACAACCCCTGAAGGAGGCTCTGGTAAGTGCTGCCTGTGAGCAGGGGGCTAGGGATGGTCAGGGACGAAGACCTGGCTGAGTGAGTCCTGGATGGTGCCTGAGTGAGGGGACAGAGGATCTCATGGCCACAGGGCCTGTCCATACCATAGAGGTCACATCCAGGGCTGGCTTGGAACCCACCCTGTGAAGGTGCCAGCATTTCCACATGTGTGTGTGTGTGTACCCGTGTGTGCACCTGTGTTGTATGGCGGGGGTGGGGGATGGGGTGTTGGAACAGTTCAGCAATATAGAAATTCTGGCTTTGCTCCTCTTCCATCTCTCTCCCCCTTACCCTAGGGAAATTCCAACTCTCCCATTCCTAGGGTGTCTGAGTCCTCTAACTTTGGCTCCCATGCAGAGGCAGGGAGGGCTGGGGGTGAGCTGCGACTGCAGAGGAAGCCAGAAGCGGGTGTGTGTGTGTGTTTATGTGTGTGTGTGTGTGTAGGTACAGGGGGCTGGAGCCAACAATTCCCACCACATGCTGGGTTAACCCTTAACAAGACAGGTGGCTAGGAAAAGCAGGCAGCACTCCCTAGGTCCCAGGAACATCATGTCCCATCCCAGCAGCCCCACCCTTCTGCCTGGGTGGAGCCATGGGGCTGGATGACATCAGCACCTATGCAAGCTGGGGTGGGGGCAGGAGGGATGGTAGAGGGAGGGGGAAGTTTCATGGACCACAGGGGTGAGCAGTGACAGGGTCTTGGGGGCAACACCTCCCCATGGCTCTTCAGGTCCCCCAGTGAACCTGAGGCCTGAACCTAAGCCTGCCCTGTGCTTCTCAGGGTCCTTGCAGGCCTTAAAACCACCAACACCAGACCCCTTCCCCAGAGATTCAGATCCCACAGGATGGGACCCAGGCTTCTCTCTATATATATATATATATTTTTTTTTTAATTTATCAATATACAATGTAGTTGATTTTCATGTCCCTTTACCAATTCCTCCTTACCCCCCTCCTTCTCCCCCCATCAACATCATATCATATCATCATCAACATATCAACATCATATCATATTTTTTTTAAAAAGCTACTAGCTTATTTTATAATCATTTTATTATGAGAAACTGCAAGCCTACAGGGAAAAATAAAGGGAATGAAATCCTAAACACTTGCATATCCTGCACCTGGATTCAAATGTTGTTTGTATTTTACTGTATTTGCTTCACCAAATACACTAAGACCAAAGTATTTTGAATTTATGGACATCACAGCATGCCCCCCACACCCCCCCACACACAAAACACCTCAGTAGGTTCTCACATAACAATATTATTATCCCACTAACAAAATGAACAGCCCAAGAACATCAGCATCCAGTCCATGCTTGTATTTCCCCAATCATCCCTAAATGTCTTTGAATACTTTGTTAGACCAGGATCCAATCAAGATGCATTTGGAGGGCTGGCTGGTTAGCTCAGTTGGATAGAACACAGTGCTGGTAACACCAAGGTCCAGGGCTCCATCCCCATACCAGCCAGCCGCCAAAGAAAAAGAAAAGAAAAAAAAAATTAGAGGATGCCTTTGGTCGGTATGTCTCTTAAATCTCTTTCAATCTGGAAAAGTCTCTGACAAACCCCACCCCCACCACTACCTTGATTTTTCCCTGCCACACAGACTTGCTAAATTGCAGGGTTAGTTGTCCCAGAGGAAGGTAAGAGCATGGCTGGGTCAGACAGCTCTCCGATAGGGAAACCAATGCCCAGAGAGGAAGGGACAGGGAAGGGAGGCTGAGGCAGAACCAGGTCTCCTGATCCCCTCCTGTGCTTTTTCCTGGCATCCCTGCCCCACCTTATAAGGGCCCTAAAAACTCCTTCTCTGCAAAGGGCCTGTGGCACCTGGGGCCCTCCCAATCTCTGCCTCAGTGCATGATAGAGCCACAGATCAGGACGAGCCCATCCCATGGCCAGCAGCATCCCCTGCTTTCCCCTGCTCTGAGCAGGGCACTTGAATAAATCCTTCCCAGGCAGAAATCCATATGGTTGCTACATTGTTCACCAGCAGACACAGGGAATAGCAATAAACTTTATGAGCATCGAGTAGTTCAGGAAAAGAAACCTGCTGTATTGGCTTGGGATGGGAGCAGAAGTGAAGGGGAAGGGAGCCCGGGAAGAACTCTGGGGGGTGGTGGCTGCACCAAGTGCTGCCTCAGACTGGTGACTGGGCTGGGAGACCCAGCTGGCTGCTGAAGAGGGCGTGGAGTTAACCTGCCCACCTGGGGGCCAAGGCCTGGGTGGGAGGGACTGATGGAATGGAGATCATTGAGACTGCATTCTGCTCTGCTCAGATGTGGTCTCAAGTGTCGTTTCGTGTCCCCCCCCCCCCCCCCCCCC